>NC_061121.1:138107410-138148670 GCF_002878395.1 Capsicum annuum | reverse complement strand
GACTGTCAGATACAGCCACCTATCTCAGTAAGGAACTCAAATAGTTCCCTTGATTTATGGGCCACTCGCTAGATAGGCCTGGTCCCTCATAAAATTATTCAGTATTAATATTATTGAATTTACAGATCACCCGTTAGATAGGCCTGATCTTATTCTTAAATTTAGTTGAGTAATCTCATTATAATATCTAGAGATCACCCATTAGATAGGCCTGATCTCATTCTCAAATTTAGTTGAGTAATCTAATTATCAGATCCAGAGATCACTATTGATAGGCTAGATCTCATTTTCAGATTCAATTAAGTAATATCATCATTAGATCTAAAGATCACCTATTAGATAGGCCTGGTCTCGTTTTAAGATTCAGTTAAGTGTTCTCATTATCAGATTTAGAGATCTTTTACTAGATAGGTTGGATCTCAGACATAATCATTTCTTATCATTATTAGTAGATTCGAGGATCATCTGTTAGAGAGGTTTGATCTCAGATTCACTCAGTTGATAGTAGCAAGCCCAGAGTTCAGTCACTGATATGAGTATATTTAGTTAATTAGCTTTAGTATCATCAGTTTCTGAGATCACTCACTAGATATGACTGATCTCAACTTCAGTACTCAGTTATCAATATTAGAAGATTCAGTTATTCAGTATCTCAGAATTAGTAGCGAGTTTAGATGACAGTAAAGTAGTATCCAAATTTCAGTATTCAGAGTCATGATGATTTCAGTCATGGTTTGTGTATTTATGCATAAGTCCTCATTCAGTACTTACATGATTATTCAGTTAAGTAATTGTTTATGTATAAGCCCTTGCATTTAGCCTCACCTCATCTCCATACTTGGTATATTCCCGTACTAATGCATTTGTGCTCTGGTATTTTATTTTACACCATAGGTTTAGGGGTACGAGGTCCAGAGTACCCCTAGTATCTCATTCTTAGTCAGCAGCAGTAGATGTAGACGTGAGTCCTCTTCATTCTAGAATGATCCATATTTTATTATCGTATCAGATTTAGTTTATTTTTAGTAGACGAAGTTAGTTGGGAACATATCCCACAAACTCCACAGTTCAGACAGTTTAGAGGCTTTTCAAACAGATGTATCAGTATTCACTTTTCAATTTTGAGTATTCTAGATGTTTTGAACCTTATGGCCAGATTTTGCCAATTTTCTATATTTATTACAAATATTATGTAGTACTCAGGTATAGATATTAGTAGAGGGTTAGGTTGTGGTCCTTTAGGATTATAAGCATCGTGTGATGTTTTGGTTCTAGAAAATTAGGTCATTACAACATATTGAATAGTGTAGCCTTATGGTGATACAGAAGATGCCTAAAAGGCTCAAAGACCCTGGGAGTTTCACTCTCCCTATTCATATTGGCAACAGTGAGGTGGTATATATATTCAGTGATTTAGAAAAAAGTATCAATTTGATGCCCCTATCCTTGTTTAAACCGAGATTGAGCTCTGTGATACTCAAATTAGCAGACCAAACCCCAGCCCATCCTAAAGGAATCATAGAGGATGTTCTCATCAAGGTTGGCAAGTGTATTATTCCTACTAACTTTATTTTTTTAGATTTTCAAGCAAATAAAAGGGTGCCAACCATCTTGGGATAACCATTCTTAGCGATGGAAGGAGCATTGATAGATGTAAGAGAAGGCACCTAACAATGAGATTGGAGAATAAGGAGGTAGTTTTATAAGCTTACAAGCCATTCACCATACTATCCCACTATAAAGATTTGTGCATGATTACAGTGGTTGAAGGAGATAAGTGTGGGGTAGTGGAGCCTAATCCACCAAAGACCTCTTCAGACATTCTCAGTTATCTATCCAAGACACCAATATCTGAGATCAAAGTGATGCTGATTGATAAGCCTAAAAAGGCTATTGTTGAAACATATGTTGACCTTAAAAATTCACACTCAAGAGCTCATAAATGAAAAGAAGATTCCCTCCAAGTAGGATAAAAATGATGAAGAAAAACGGCTAAGTGTCATGTGGGTCATGCCGCAACACTAAATCAGGAACTACTTAGGAGGCAATGCAAGTTAAGGTAGGTTTTATTTTTTAGTATTTTAGTTCTTACTTCACATAGTTTTTGGTTTCAATAAGTCTCAGGTTGAAATGAAGTATGAGTATCAAAAATCAGAGCAAAAAAGTGTGGTGAAGACTGAATGTGGTGTTCCTCAGACCCTTTTAATGTATAAAATGCTACTAGCAAGGCCTAGAGGCCTCAGGAAGTATTTCTATCTCTACTTTTTAATTACACTTTGGGGAAAAGGTATATTTTTAAGTGTGGGGTAGGGAAATTTCAAGTTTTAGGAGTAATTTTAAAATTTTCTTAGATAAGTGAGATATTCTTTTTGGTTCTATATTTGATTTCATGATTAAAACACCTTGGTTTTGACTCTTATAAAATTTTTGAACATTGATCTTTTGGACATCATATGACTTGTTGGTACTAGTCGTATGATGTTGTACAAGTTAGGGTCCCTTCTCTCATATGTAAATTAGTATGGTTTGGTTAGTTTTTATCCAATGTATAAATGGACATCTTACCTCTTATATGTTATGGTACGAGGTACATAAGTGAGGTCATATGATGCCTTAACCTTAGCCTAGTGCATTCTTTTAATGTACAGGTTAGAGGGTACTACTCGTAAGCTAGGATACGAGTTAGACCTTTGTGGTCATATGTTGGTCAGTATGGAAGTCCAAGATGATTATAGGGTATGAGATAAGGGTACCACTCGTACCCTAGGTATGTTTTAGGGGGATGGGTCATATCCTCTTACGATCAAGTTTTCAGCTATTTAGCTGAAGGTATTTTGAACATTTCACATCCTAAAATCCTTGAGTCCCCAAATATTAAAACATGTTGTGTCCCCTCATAACCCACCATTGAAAGATCACACACTATAAAAACACTCTATAAACTCTCTCTTGAAAATTGGGGCTAGGGTTCTTCAAAGGTGTTTATCTTGAGGCTTATGAGTCAAGTTTCTTTGTGAATCTTCTTGAATAAGGCATGTGACTCTTTCCTCTTTATTAGCTCAGAAATATCTCGTGTTTTAAAATATGACTATGATTCTTAAAGGGTGGTTTTGCAAAATAGAAATTGAGGGTTTTGTTGCATATAGTTGAGTATTGTTTACTCTTGGTTTAACTTGTGCTTATACATGTTTTTTTTTATCATGGTTTGGAAATGTGGATTCTTGGTAATTATGGTTTAACAAATGGGTCATTGGTTACCATAAACTTTATAGTTTTTGCCTTGATTTCTTCCTTGATAATAGCATGCCCTCAAAGTATTTGTTAAAATGTCTAACATAATAAAATTATCACATGACAATTGTGTTTTGAACTAAGACTTGGCCTAATAAATATGAATAGCTGGTAAATGGTTTTATGAAGGCCTCGATGACCATGTAATGGTTTAAATGGTAACCTTGGTAGTTTAATTAGTTAAATGGGTATAAGTCCCTAAACACTAACTTGATTTATGTCTTTTTTAGACAATGTGTTCAAGTCCCTAAACTTTGGATTAAACAAGTGTCTTTGTTAGATGATGGATTCAAGTCCCAAAGTCAAATAAATATATGGTTTATTAATAATGGTAATGGCATGTGACATACTTGCAAGCAGTATTAGTATGATGATACCAACAAAGTGCCTTTGGTAAGCAATTGACTTAATAGTTGTGTATGTGGAATGTTGGTTTTAAATTGTCTTTAAAGCGAGATGTGTAGGTGGCCATAAAAGTAGAGTCCAAAAGACTAACATGAAAACCATACTAGCTGGTGCAGGTTTCTTATGATCGGGTGGTTTGAGTCCCCCAAATAAGCATATATAAAGGAGGTTCGTATCCTCATTACTGCATGTATTGGTACTTAATTCACCTTGATTATGCCAGGAGGTTCAATTCACCTATAAAGACATATACTGATATGGATATTTTCTAGTTCGTGTGGCTACACACATTGCAGACCTTCCAACTAGGGGGAGCTAGGTCCATATAGCCTATATGTGTTTTGTTCTATAATGGTCATGCTGCACAACATAGGTTAATGATTTCAAAGTTTATGTTAATGTTGTTCCCTACCCCGGCATAGCATAAATATATATGTATATGTATGTATTGCATTGGTAGATTCATTAATTGATCGGTTTTGAACTTTTAGCACTATTTTGTCCTTATCCTTGAGTTACATGCTAGCGCTCCAACCGCTAATCATCTTCAATGCTATATCCCTATGTGATGTAAGTTTTGGTCATACTACACCTTCTACTCAGTGATCAAACTATGGGAACAGCTTGTGTTTGTATAAAGTGGTGAGATTCCATACTTCGAAAGGCTCTATTTCTATTTTTGGTTTCTTATATTTCTATTTGTTAGTCTTATACATTGGTTTTGGCTATGATCGAGGGCATGTCCCAACCAGATATTGTTTTTATTTTGGATAGAGGCTTTGTGAGACTACTATAGGTTGGTATAGACGGTGTTAATAGTACTATCAGCCTTGGCATTGGTATTGGTATTGGGGATGATACCATATGAATTTATTTGATTTGTGATTATTCCATTTAACTATGGTATATATATGGACTAGGTTATTATTTTGGTTCTAGTTATGGCTATTGGTTGGTATTGGATGGTTAGGCTTGTTTGGATTGGCCATGGTCATGGACCTATCTTAAAGTATTTGAGTTGATAATTACTCTATCTTGTTATATGTTCATAATTTATCCAACTCAGGGTATATGATTGGAGATTGATATTGGGTATCGGGGGTGGTCCTTATTCCTTATTAGACTTGGGATGCCCATTACAACAAGGCCCTGGTTAGGGTTTTGTCAAGTTTGTATCAAAGATTTAGGTTCATGGTCAATTGGGAGTCCACAAAGCCGTGTCAAGTAGAGTTTGTTTTAAGGGTATGTAGCATGCCACACTCATAAGGGCGAGGCTATAAGGCATTTAGGAATGTTTCACTCTGGTTGTCTTATTTTAAGCTATAGAGTATAAGGTCTTGGATTCTTCTTATTTCTATTTTCTTTTCTTCTATATCATGCATAGACAATCTAAAGCTCACAAAAAGTTCTCTGTCCTAACTAAGGATAATGTTGATGGAACACACTCTACTCATAGGATCCATACGCGGTTTAGGAATCCAATCCTTGATTTTGCTAGAATTTCACTGGTTTTCTCTAGTCCTCTTTAGGTTAATATGATAAATATTGACTTTCATCTGTCGATTCATGTGATTGATCAGTTGGTAGCTTCTCAGGCTGAGCATGGTGCATCAGTTACTTCATCTTTTGAGGCCACAAGGGTTGGCCAGTTCATGAGGTTGAATCCTCTAACTTTTGCGAGTGTTAAGGTGGAGGAGGATCCTCAGGGTTTTATGGATGAGATGGAAAAGATTTTTAGGTTTATGTATATTACTAATGTGGAAGGGGTAAAGTTTGCTGCCTACCAGCTAAAGGATATGGCATACCAATGGTACGAAGAGTGGGATCGATCAAGGGGTGATGATGATGAGTCATCTCTGTGGGAGAATTTATCTAATGCATTTCTCAACTGCTTCTTTTCTTAGGATTTAAGGAAAGAAAAAGAAGAGGATTTTGTTAATCGAAAACAAGGGAGGATATCGACCAAGGAGTATGCCTTGAAATTTCACCAGTTTTCTCGGTATGCTCTGGAGATGGTGTATGATATGAGGGAATGGATAAGGAAGATTACTTCAGTCTATCTCATGAGTTGATCCTTGAAAGTAAGACTACCTTGCTACTCAATTACATAGATATCTCTTGGTTGGTTATTTATATGTAGTAAGTAGAAAAAGAGAAATAGAAATAGTTTAAGTTTAGTAAGAGGTAGGGAAAAAAGTTTAGGCCTTCTGAGCAGAGTGGTAGAGATGGTGGTAAGTGTCCAAAGAAGAAGTGGGGGAGTTCTGGTTCTTTCTCTACGGCTAGTGCTCCTTACCTAAAGTTGTCAGATGATTGCTGATGTCAGCATCATGGTGGGTCTAATGCACAAGGTTCCTAATCTCAGGCTACTGGGGCTCAATCAGCTCCATCCCACCCTTCTTGTAGATTTTATGGGCGGTCACACTGTGGGTTTTGTGAGGAACGGAAGAATAGATATTCTTATTATGGTCAAATTGGTCACATGCAGTGTGACTTTCATGCTAGAATGGCTTATGGGGATAACAAGGTTTTGGTTGCCTCTTCATCTGCTCCCGTACCAAAGAGTGCTGCTTCTGTATCTATTTTTACTTATGGTATCGGTACTAGCCAAAATCTATTATATGCTCTTGCATTTCAATAGGATTCTAAGTCATCTCCCAATATTGTCACGGGCATGTTGAAAATTTTCTCCCATGATGTGTATTGTTTACTTGATCTAGGGTTAATCCTTTCTTATGTTACCTTGTTTGTGGCTGTGCATTTTGGTTTTGGTCTTGAATTCATTCTTGATCCCTTTTCTATATCTACCTTGGTTGGTGACTCTGTGATTGCTAAAAGAGTCTATAGGGGATGTGTGGTATCTGTTAGTGGTAGAGGAACTCTTGTGGATTTTGATAGAGTTAGATATAGTTGGCTTTGATGTCTTATTGAGGATGGATTGGTTGTATTCTTATTATGCTTTCTTAGATTTTTAGACCCATAAAGTCATGTTCAAATTCCCTAATGAGCCAGTCATTGTATGGGTATGGTTTTCTTTAGTGCCTAAGGGGAGGCTTAACTCATATCTTAGAGCTCGAAAGTTGATCTCCAACGAGTATTTGTATCATTTGGTCTGGGTTAAAGATTCTAACTCAGAAGGTCCTTCTCTAGAATCTGATCATGTGGTTAATGAGCTGAGGTTTTTGTTGATGATCTTTCTAGTGTACCTCCTAATAGGGAAATTGATCTTGGGATTGATCTTGTTTTGGAAACTCATCCAATTTCTATTCCTTCTTATAGAATGGCTTCGACTGAGTTGATGGAGCTTAAAGAGAAATTGAAGGATCTCTTAGATATAGGTTTTATCCATCCTAATGTGTCTCCTTGGGGTGATCCTGTGTTATTTGTACATAAGAAGGATGGTTCCCTTCAAATATGCATTGACTATCCTCAGTTGAATAAGGTGACAATAAAGAATAAGTATCCTCCTCCTAGGATCGATAGCTTGTTTGATCATATTCAAGATGCAAAGTATTTTTCTAAGATTGGTCATAGGTTGATTTATGATCAGCATAAGATTAGGGAAGTGGATATCCCTAAGACTGCCTTCAGGACCCAGTATGGTCACTATGAGTTCCCAGTCATATCTTTTTGGTTGACCAATGCTTCAACAATATTTATGGATTTGATGAATATCATTTTTCGTTAGTTTCTTGATTGGTTTGTTATTGTATTAATTGATTACATCTTGGTCTATTCTAAGAGAGAGGCGAATCATGTAGATCACCTTCGTTCTGTGTTGCAAACCTTGAAGGATCAATGTTTGTATGCCAAGTTTTCTAAGTATGAGTTTTGGTTGAAGGTTATGACTTTTCAAGGTTTTCTCTAGTGAGGGGATCATTGTAGACCCACAAGGGTTGTGTTGGTTAATAAGTGGCCTAAACCTGCGACTCCAACAAATATTTAAAGTTTCTTGGGTTTATCCAGTTACTATAGGAGATTATGGAATGTTTTTTGACTATAGATGTCCCATTGACTAAGTTTACCCAAAAGAAGTTCAAGTTATTATGGTCGGATGCGTGTGAGGGTAATTTTGAGAAGTTAAAGAATAAGTTGACTTCAGCTCTAACTTTGACCCTACCCAAGGGTGATGATGGTTTCATAGTTTATTGTGATTCTTCTCGTGTTAGGCTAGGTTGTGTGTTGATGCAGTATGATAGGGTGGTGGCTTGTGCTTCTAGGTAGTTGAAAGTTCATGAGAAGAACTACCCTGCTCATTATATGGAGTTGTTATAGGTGGTATTTTCACTAAAGATTTGGTATCACTATCTCTATGGGGTTTATGTTGATATTTTTTTTCTCATAAGAGCCTGCGGTATGTGTTTACTCAGAAAGAGCTAAATCTCAGGCAAAAGAGGTGGCTTGAGTTGTTAAAAGACTATAATATGAGTCTTCACTACCATCAAAGTAAGGCTAATATTGCTGCATATGCTCTTAGCAGGTTATCCATGGGGAGTCTGGCTTATGTAGATCAGGATAAACAG
Source organism: Capsicum annuum (assembly GCF_002878395.1). Classification (NCBI taxonomy): domain Eukaryota; kingdom Viridiplantae; phylum Streptophyta; class Magnoliopsida; order Solanales; family Solanaceae; genus Capsicum; species Capsicum annuum. Next base: position 138,140,454 of record NC_061121.1, on the reverse strand, counting down.
GAATTGGTGAAGGCTATTCAGTATTTGGATAGTCTTGTAGTTCATCTCACAGACTCTGAGGATGGTGGTGTATTTGTGAATTCAGTATCGTAGTCATCTCTTGTTGTTAAGATAAATAAAAAGTCGGTGTTGGATCTAATTTGATGAAGATTAGAGAAAATATAGGTTAACATTAGGTTGTTGACTTTGTGATTGGTGGTGATGGTATCCTGAGGTCCCAAAGTAGGTTATGTGTTCCTTACGTTGATGGGTTGAGGTAAAGTATTCAAGCTAAAGCTCATAAATCTCTTTTTGCTATTCATCCTGGTTCTACAAAGATGGATCATGATCTCAGGGAGTTCTATTGGTGGAATAATATGAAATGAGATGTGGCTAAGTGTATGGTGTGTCAATAAGTGAAAGTTGAGCACATGAGACCCGATGGTTTGTACCAAGAGATTGAGTTTCCCGAATAGAAGTGGAAAGTGATTAACATGGATTTTATTACCAGTTTTCCTCTGTCTCAAATTTAGTATGATTCACTTTCGGTCATTATGGATAGGATGACCAAGTCTGCTCACTTTTTGTCAGAGAGGACTAGTTATTTGCCAGAAAATTATGCTAAGTTTTATTTTGCAGATATTATGAAATTACATAGTGCTCTAGTTTCTATTATTTCAAATCGTGGTACCCCATTCTCGTCTTATTTTTGAAATTTATTTCATAAAGGTTTGGGAACTAAGGTATGCCTTAGTATCACTTTCCACTCGCAGTCGGACAGACAAGCGAAGAGGACCATTCAAACATTGAAAGATATGCGTTATGCTTGCATGATCGACTATGGTGGTAGTTGGTTCGACCATTTGCCTTTGATTGAATATGCTTATAATAATAGTTATCACTCTAGCATTGTTATGGATCCTTTTAAGGCAATGTATGGTAGGAGATGTCGTTCTCCTATTAGGTGGTGTAAAGTTGGTGAGGGTAAATTATTTGTCCCGAACATGGTTCACCAAGCTTTGGAAAAGGTTAAGGTGATTCATGATAGATTAAAAACCTTTTAGAGTTGCAAAAAGTCATATGCGGATGTAAGGCGCAGGGATTTAGAGTTCAATATTGGCGATTGGGTATTCTTGAAGGTATCTCCCATGAAGGGAGTGATTCGGTTTGGTAAGAAGGGGAATTTAAGTCCTCAGTATGTTGGTCCATACTTGATTTTGAAGGAGGTTGGCAATGTTGCCTATGAATTAGAGTTGCCTTCTAGTTTAAGATCCATTCATCCGATTTTCCACGTCTCTATATTGAGAAAGTATGTGGGTGATCATTCATCAGTTGTTCCTTTGAAAAGGTTGGGTATTTCGAACTCCTTATCATATGAGGTGGTCCCGGTTGAGATCTTGGATTGTCAAGTTCGTCAGTTGCAAACAAAGGATGTCGCTTCTGTAAAGGTCCTTTAGAGGAACCATAAGGTTAAAGAGACTACTTGGGAAATGAAAGAGGACATAATGTCTAAGTATCCATTCCTATTTTCTGCTCCTGGGATTCGTGCGGAAGGTTTGTGTTCTTCATCATACTTTTGTCTTCAAAATTTGCTAAAGAAAAATTTCCTTGCATCATTGTTTTCTAACTTAGATAAAGGTTAGTTTAATGTGTAATGATGCATTATCTCATGCTTGTGATTAGCTTACTCATTATTCAAGGACGAATAATCCAAGGGGGGCAGGGGGGAATTGAAACACATAGTTTTGACCTTCTGGACATCATACGACTTGTGTGTATTAGTCATATAATGTTGTATGGGTTAGGGTCCCTCCTCTCATATGTAAATCAGTGTGGTTTGGTTGGTTTCTTTCCATGGTACGAATGGACATCTTACCTCTCATATGTTAGGGTACGAGGTGTACATGGAGAGGTCATATGATGCCCTAAATTTAGCCTAGTGTATTCTTTTTAAGGTATGAGTTAGACTATTTTGGACATATGTTGGTCAGTATGGAGATCCAAGATCATGCTAGGGTACGAGATAGGGGTACAATATGTACCCTAGGGTACAGTTTAGGGAATGGGTCATACCTTCCTGCAACCAACTGTTTAACTTTTAAGTAGAAGGTATTTCTTACATTCCCACCCCAAAACCCTTGAGTCCCCATATCTTAAAACATGTTTTGGCCCCTTATAACCCAATATTAAAAGATCAAACACTCCAAAAAACACTCTCTAAACTCTTTCTTGAAGATTGGGGATAGGGTTCTTTAAAGGTGTTCATCTTGAGGCTTAAGAGTCAAGTTTAAGAGTCAAGTTTCTTTCGTTAATCTTCTTGACAAAGGCATGTGACTCTTCTATCATTGTTATTTCATAAATATCATATGTTTTAACGTGTGACTATGATTCTTAATAGGTGATTTTGAAAACCAAAATTGAGGGTTTTGTTGCATATGGTTGAGTATTGTTTACTCTTTCTTTAACTTGTGTCTGTACATATTTTTTATCATAATTTAAACATGTGGGTGCTTGGTAATCATGGTTTAACAAATGGGTCATGGATTACCCTAAACTTGATGGTTTTTACCTTGATTTTGGCCTTGATAATAGTATTCCCTCAACGTATTTGTGAAAATATCTAAGAACATAAAATAGTTACATGACAATGGTGTTTTAACTAAGGCTTTGATGAATATGAATGGTTGGTAAATGGTTTTGTGAAGGCCTTATTGTCCATGTAATGGTTTAAATGGTAATCTTAGTGGTTTAATTAGTTGAATGGGTTTGATTCCCTAAACACTAACTTGATTTATTTCTTTGTGAGACAATTAGTTCGAGTCCCTAAACATATTGAACAGGTGTTTTTTTAGACGATGGGATTGAGTCCCAAAGTCAAATGCATTCATGGTTGATTGATAATAGTAATGGAATGTGGTATACTTGTAAGTAGTGTTAGTATGACAATACCAATAAAGTACTTTTGGTAAGTAATTGACTTAACGGTTGTGGATGTGGAATGATGGTTTTAAATTTGGCTTTAAAGTGGGATGTGTAGCCGGGCCATGAATGTGGAGTACCAAGGACTAATACTGAAAATTGCATTAGCCGATGCGGGTTTCTTTTGATAGGGTGGTTGAAGTCCCTAAATGAGCATATGAAAGGGTGGTTTGAGTCCCTCTTACTACATGTATTGGTGCTTTAGTCACCTTGATTATGCCGGGAGGTTTGAGTCCCCCTTAAAGGAATATACAGATATAGATTTTCTCTGGTTTGTATGGCTAACGCACTGGGGCCCTTCCAGCTTAGGGAGAGCTGGGCCCATATAGCCTGTGGGTGCCTTGTTCTATGACGGTCATTCTACACAGCCCGAGTTAATGATTTCAATGTTTATGTTAATCTTGTTCCCTATCCCGGCTGTCATAAATATATATATATATATGTTTATATATGTATTCATTGATATATGTATTGATTGATTGGTTTTGATCTGTTGGCACTATTTTATCCTTATCCTTGAGTTATAAGATAGCGCTCCAACCACTAACTATCTTCGATGTTGTATCCCCAGGCGATGTAGGTACTGGCCATACTACACCTCCTACTCAGTGATTAGACTTTGGGAACAACTTGTGTTGACTTGAAGTGGTAATCGTCCATACTTCGGAATGCTTTATTTCTAGGTTTAGTTTCTTATGTTTCCATTAGTTTGTCTTGGGGATTTGATTTTGGCTATGGTCAAGAGCATGTCCCGATCAGATGTTATTTTAATTTCAGATATAGGCTTTGTGAGACTACTATGGGTTGGTATGGGTGGTGTCGGTAGTGGTTTCATCCTTAGCATTGTTATTGGCATTAGGCTTGATATCGTATGACTTTATTTGATTTGTAATTGTTCCATTTTATTATGGTATGGATATGGACTTGGTTATTATTTCGGTTTTGGTTATGGTTGTTGGTTGGCCTTGGATGTTTAGACTTGTTTGGGTAGGCCATGGTCCTGAACCTATCTCAAAGTATTTGATTTAATAATTACTCTATCTTGTTATGTTTTTGGAATTCATCCGACTTAGGGTATATGATTGGTGTTGGGATGGGTAGCGGGAGTGGTCTCCGGTCCTTGTTGAACTTGGGATGTCCATTACGACAAGGCCTTGGTTTGGGTCATGTCAATGATGAAAATATTTTTGCATGTAAAGAGCATGTTGATGGTGTGAATTACTACTTTTGAGACTCTCAGGCTCTAGTTTATTAATCTTGTACTTATTGTCTTAGTGATTAAATTTATGCCATTGTTTGGTTGAGAGTCCATAATAATTTGAGTTGAGCATATGCCATGTGTGTGAGAGGGGTTTATATATTCCATGTTGAATTTGATGTTAGAACTTTCCTAATGTGAGTGCAAAGCAAAATAAAGTTAGTGGGTTTGGGAGATGATATAGGAATTTCTTTGATAGCCATGTTACGTACCCTATTTTACTTACCCTTGTGCATAATCCTAGTTAACCCCATTGAGCCTTTAGCTTTTCTTTGGTAGCTTCACATGTAGCCTAATCCCTTTGTTTGATTGACTGTAATTTGATCCAAAGCTCCTAAGTGCTTTAGTTAAAATATTAATTGAGTTATGGAGTTTGAAATTCAAGAAGAAAAAAGGTGAAAGTGAAGCCCCAAAGATATAGCTTTGGGAGTCAAAAAATTGCTATGTGTTGTTGTTGGGAGTTGTGTAATGAGAAGAATAAAGTTTTTTCAAATTGAATACTATGTACATAGAATACTCCCACTATAGTGCATATGAGTAAGCTTAATGAGATGGCAAAACAAAAGATGTGGCTAGGTAGAAATGGTGTAAATGGATTATTAGAGGTGAATTGAATGAGTAGTGTGATGTATTAAAGTGCTTAGGGAAGATAGTCACTATTACTCGGTAGAATAGTTCCTGCCTATCCTTTATCCTACAGTACAAACCTTGAAGACCTATTTGATCCTAATCTTCATCATTCTGATATTAGTGGAGTACTACACTAAGGGAAAGCCTATGGTTCATCTTGTGTAACTTGTGAATTCATTGTGAGAGAGAGCATAACTTGATTCTTATACCCAGTCTGTAATAAATTGCATCCATGTGAGTGATTATGGGTAACTTAATATTGTTGTGATATAACATGTTTGATGATTATTTGGTGATTTTTATGATGTCTTTGGTTAAGTAATATGCATGAATTTGCCAACTTGGTGAGTCATTCTTGAGGCTAGGATGTTTTGGAGTAGTGTTCTTGAACTTCCAATTGTGTATAATATGCATAATGTTAAAACTTGCATTCTATGTAGTCATTGTAGTACTAGCTTTTGAGTATCTTGCTTATGGTAGAAGTGTGCAGTCTTCTCTGAATATGATGCTTATAGTAAACAGTTGTTCGAGGACAAATAAGGCTTTAAGTGTGGGGTGGTGATCTGAGGTGGATTAATGTACCTCAGTGTTGTTATCCAAGCTTATTTAGCCTTGTTTTGAGGACAATTCGTGTTCTTAATGTGTTTTTAATGGTATAGTCAAGCATGTAAGTGTTAAACTACTTGATTACAATGTTTAAGTTTAATTCAAACAAGTTTGGATTAAAATTAGTCATGTAGAGTTCAAATGAGAAAACTAGTTTTACTAGCTTGAGCTAGGTGTTTGTTGCATTCAAACTCACAGGCATGTGTATGTGATCGTACAAGTAATGTAGAGACTTAGATAGTCAGATATCGTTCCAACGAGGACTAAGCAACTAGAAAATTAACCAATTTTAGTTTTAGACAAGGAGGTATTAAGTGTTATAAAGTATCAAGATGATTTTGAAATTGTGAAAAAATATAAATAAATAAGAAATAGAAATTTGTGAAAATAGCAAGCAAGCAACGGTTGTAAAGTAATGATGAGAATTCCAGGGTTGAGGCACATTTAACAATCACTCTTCTTATCGTATTCTAGTTGGTTATCGATTATTAATTCTCAAGGTTTATGGTACGATCTTGGTCTCCTTACTTCAAATCTTCTATCTATTTGAATATTGCAACTACAACTACTAAAAGAGATGCAATAATTCATTTAGATGCATACAACGATCTTCTTGCAATTGAACCAAACAAGGCTCCTAGGTATATCCCTATCCTAGATGCTAATTCAAACCCCTTATTTTATAAAAGGGTTAGAACCTTACTCCTTAATTTCCTCATTCTATCCCATGATTCTCCTTCCAAATTCACATAGAAATGTTGATTTATTCTAATGGTGGCCATTTATCAAAATAGTTAGCTCAAGAAATTAAGAAAAACCCATACGATAATCCAACAAGAAATTACGATAAAGAATATCAAAGAGTAATCATATTCTTGACCTCAACCCCAGAACAAGGGTGTTTAGCCACTCATGTTTGAATTCAACTTAAAAAATAAGCAATTAATCATACCCAAAATTAATCTTGGAGTGAAAAAGTTCAAAAGAAACTCTAAGAACCCTAAAAGAGATATTTTTGTGTTTTTCCGCCACTGCTATGCTTTTCAAAAAGTGTCTGAAATTGTGTTCATGTATTCCTTATATACTGGGACAAAATTAGCCTGTACGGGATTAACCAACCCACCACATTGCTTATCACGTTGATGACACTAATTAGTTGGGTCATGCATTGTTTCAATCAAGCCAATGGATCGCATTAGATATCACGTTGAAGGAGCGACGCAACGCGTCACTATCGCATCGACACACTGGAATTCCACTTCTGTAATTTGGCTAAGGCACAACTCATTTCTTTTATACTTGCTCCGGCTCTTCTCTAGATGATTTTTGACCTACTAAAAGTGCCTTTCCTCATCAAGATAACCAATTCCACAACATCAATCATAACTTGCTTCATATCATGCCCCCAATTTTTGTCCAAATCCATTGAAAATTCACCCTACATCACTAATAACGTTGGTTAGATATGAAACTTAATTAAGGCTCAAATGTAATAAGAATAGCATGTATTAGCTTTTGAAACAAGTCCAAACATATCGGTGATTGGACATATAAATACGCCCAAGATCACCACGCCACACTTAAAACCTTGTTCGTCCTCGAACAATCACAAACAGAATACCTAATTAAGCTTCACATCACAACTTAAGAATTATACTTGCGTTGGGAACTTACAATTCATTACAATGACTCTTCATCTAAAAACATGTCAAGTATACTTTTATGAACATGAACAATTTATTTCAAACCTCATCATCTCAATAGTGATATACGATTTGTTGGAAAACTTAATCCAATCACTCTTTCAAACAACACAATAAGTAATTCAGACTTACATCCGCATGCACCCTTACAACAAGAAAGTTTTCCCATACCACTTACAAATTTTCAATATTTCTCATGAGGGGAATATCAAAATTCGATCACTCACTCTCAATAAAGAATTCATACATGATAGATAATGAACCATAAGGTTGCCCTTAGTGTACTACTCCACTAATAGTCGGATGTTTAAATGCAGGATCAATTAGGTTTTCCATGGTTGCAATGTAGGATAAGGGATGGGTAGGAACTATTTAGGAATTAGTGACTAATCTTGCTGACCGCTTTAATACATGTGAATTTTCAATTGAAATCACATTCTATCAACCTAATTTTTCACTTTATTACCTTTACACATCATTTATTTCACCCCAATCTCATTAAGCACATTAACATAAACTATGGTGGGAACATTTTTATTTTACATCATGATTCAATTTCTAGTTTTTCTTCACACCCATTTACTGTTACGCACTTCTATAATAGCCTCCCTCAACTAAAGCTATTCGCCTTGGTTGAGGTGCACAGTTTCCGAAATAGACCAGGGCGAAAATAGGTTCATTGTAATCCAATTAGGCAAAAAAAAAAACTAAACTTCCTTTAGAACTATTTCTTTAACTCCCAACCATAACAATTTTTCACCAATAACTTACAATTTTGGGGCTTCACTTTCATCTTTTTCATACCTCAATTTAACACTCCTTATTCGATTACTTTTCGATGCTAAAATGCTCAGGACCTTTGAATCAAATTAAAGTCTATCAAAGAAGGGATAAGGCTAAGTACAAAGCTACCAAAAAATCATGCTATTGGCTCAAAGGGGATCACTAGGGACATGCATAAGGGTAAGTAAATAAAGTCCTTACAATTCAGCTAACAAAGAAATGCCTAAATCACTTCCTACACCTAACACCCTTTATTTTTCTTTGTAAACACACCGGTCAAGTTCCTATACATGTAGAATATAAACAAGCACTCATACTCACGGTGCATGCAAGGAATCAAATTGGATCCTTAAGGTTCCTGATCTTGTTCTTTGTCAAATTCAACATTAAGCCAACAAATCATATCACACCTATTGAGAATTAGTATTTAAATTTAACTCCTTTTTCCTTTTGTTTAAAAATGAATTCATTTAAAGTCACTATAAAAATGGCCCAACACAAAGTACTTCTTAAAAATCGTGATTGGGCTCTCATGAATTTCTCAGCTTCTAAAGACTAACTCCCCTTAAGACGGTCGTCATTCATCTATCATAGGGGAGGGCAACTAACTATGACAATTTTTATTGCATCACCTTAAGGTAAAAATAAGAATTTCCATTGAGGGAAAAAATTAATACTTTAAAGTAAAACAATAAGTGAAAATTGCCTTGAGGGAAAATTGGAGCAATACTTTCAAATTACTAACTATTATAGACATAGTGTTCCAAATAGTTAGAAATACAAAGATTAACATCCAAACACAAAAATAAAAACTTGCCAAAGCAGAAATAAAGATGAAACTATCTAACCAACATAAGTAGAAGAAAAAGAGAAGAAGGAATGAGATTCCACCACCCCACACTTAAAAGGAAGAATTGTCCTAGTGTTTGCAAAATAAGAATAGTATGAATTAGGGAGGGACTCCCCCTCCCTAATCACATGTCATCCACGTCATCCATGTCAGCATCAGACTCTTCATCTCCTGAGTTTACATCATCACCAGTAACCTTTTCCTCTAACTCATCATATGAATAATGCAGCTGCCGCTCCTCGTGCGTGGGAACATCATCATCAACCATCTCTACAAAATTGGGGCCTATCCTTGGCATGGTCTGGGCATGACTCCCGAGTGGATAGTCTAACTCCATAACTTGAATCTCCTACTGGTAGCAGGACACCCACCAATCTACAACTGCAGCATTTGAAGCCTATACATTTGGGCAGTGATCTCATCATTCCAATCGTGGCGCTTGGGCATAGTCAATATAGCACCAAAGGGTGCACTCCCCTCAGTACAGGACACATCCAATGGTTTTGGTGTTTACCACTGGTCTATAATCAATGTACTCCTCCTTAACACTATGCACCCACAGAAATAGTTTTAATAATCAACCAAATCATTACCGACGAGTTCCCTGGAACCGTACTTTCCTCATAGCTGAGAAGATAACCGCACCTACATTCACATCAACATTATCATGCATAAGGGCAGAAATGAGACATACCCTATCGCGTGTCACTTCAGTCAAATATGTCCTGTGGATAAGGCAAGAATTGATAATCTTAACCCATAAGCAGGACTCCCTGTTCATATGAGCAAAGGGGAGGGATACATGAGTGTCGTTCTCTTTATGACATTTCCATCGGTCAGTCGAACAGGTTCCACATAATAAATATTGAATATGTGCATAGGGTAGCTTAAATTCATCAACTTCAGTGGTTCAATATCAACCTTGAACGTTCCTAAGAGGACATTCAAAGTGTTAGCCATAAAAGTGACCACCTTTTCCCTTATCTCAACTTCTGAGTCTCTGTCTCGCGGGTCTCAGTTTGCATAATATTCATGCACAAGTCTCAGATTGCATTCAGTGGTCTGCTCGAATAAGAAATTCATATGTAGTGCGTATGCACCATACTCGGGAACCCTTTCAGCAAGCATAGTCGATCAATGAATTGGTCCACCGAATATTTTGACTCCTTGTGTAATAAATACCATTTCTTTCCTGCTTCCACAACCCCTTTCTTTCCATACGTCCTAAATTGACCATGTGAAATAGATGGTGCTTGGGGCACACGATCAACCGACCTACTTCTTTTGCATTCTAACTCAGAGGATCTAGCCACAACCTTACCCTTCATTGGTTGACTAGACATATCACCTAGTAATCACAGCAGTCAACAAACCATCAAACATCGCATCTTGGTTGAACTAACCAACACTAAGTGTTAAATCCATCCCACACTTAGTTGTACCACTGCTGCACAAGTAGGGGAACTGGGGTACTTAGACTTCCCCTGTTCAATACAATTCGCATAAAGACATCTTTTCCAAAAATTGAGCAAAGATCAATTCCAATCATTATTCCACAATAGGGAAGAGACAATCCATATTTCTCTACCCAAATAACTCTATGTTCACCATATTTCATTATGTCACTCAAATCAAACTACCATTCATTCATGCATCTACTTAAGTTGACATCTCAACACAATTTTATGCACAATGACTAGCATGGAATTAATTCACTAGTAGACATATCACAATTCGTAGCAACTCCTAAGTGCATAGTTTAACAAACCACCCCATACTAAAAAAAACCCCAAAGTACTTAGACTACCCTTGTTGATTATCAATATACTAAGCACAATTTCCCCATATCACAATAAATTAAACTTAACCTTCTTTTAATTCTTCACATCCATGGGCATCCTCATTTCATCAAACAACTCAAATAATACCTTGATATTTAAACAAGACCACACTAATCATAATTCCCTACGAACTAAATTCAAGAGCACACATATCACCACAATATTCCAATCACTAAGAAAATTAAGAGTGGTTGGGGAACCACACACTTAACTAGTATCATGGTTGTGCAACTACATTACCTAAAGGCACTCAGATTTCCCTCGTTATCAACGTACACCATAGATACAAATTTAGGTGCCATACCCCACACATAGTTTCTAACACAAAATTACTCCATATATGCAAAATACCACAATGACTCATGGACTAGTAGGCTCGTCCATTAATGCATAAACACTAACCCAACATAAACTCATAATTCATGTAATGCAAAATAATACGCCATGGTACAAATCAATTATTAACGTCAAGTATAACTAACATTTGGTCGATTTTTGCACTTTATCTAGAAAAAGAATTAGAGTGGAGCACTTACCTCGCAATTATTTGAAGAAGATGAAGATGAAAACCCTTTATGCTTGAAAAAAACAAAATTGAGAAGAGAATTTTTAAGGGAACGGGATTTAGGGCCGATGGCTAGGGTTTTTAAGGAAAGGGGAAGTGGGAACTTAAAGGGGTATTTATAAAGGTTACATGGTTGGTACACCTATCGCGTCGTATTGGTAAACACATTGTTAACCGATGCGATGCATTACTATCCACTAGACTTAAGGTTTAAAAATTACACTAAGTGTATATTTTGGACAAGTGACGTGATGCATTAGTAAACGCATTGACTGATGATGCGACACGTCACTATCATATCGATCCACTGAAATTTTCCAATAAAATTTTATTCTAAATTTTAGGCACGGGCACAGTGACACAACGCAGTGGGTCGCATTGGGCTACTAGAAATTGCCCTCAAAAAATTTTCTAAGGCAAAATTATCGTCATTTAGGGGAATATTTCATTCCCCCTTACCTTTTCACCCCATAGCACTTATGTCACTTATCCCAGGGCTCTCAATTGAAATCATCCACCACCAAATTTCTCATTCTTGCATGTTAAAAAAAATAACAAACTACGTAAAAAAAAGTTGGTTGCCTCCCACTCAGCGCCTTATTTTTAGTCGTGACATGACTTATCTTTTCGTATTTTTACTTTTATTTTTTTCTTTTCTAACAACTAAAAATTAAACTTCACTATTACATTATATTAAATTCATGGGTTGCCTCCCATGTAGTACCTTCATTTACGTCGTGGCACGACTCAACTTAATCTCACTCATCCGCAAAGGTAATGGACACGTTGTGCTTATCTTTCTGATTCACCCAATAATGCTTCACACATTGTCCATTCACCAAGAACTTCTCAGTCTTTTCCTTGTTCCACAGCTCCACCGCACCATGAGATATCATATGTACTACCTCAAAAAGGTCAAACCACTTAGATTGCAACTTATCGAAAATACTTTCAACCTCAAATTAAAGAGCAAAACAAGTCCCGATTCAAAAAGTCTATCAAGGATATGCTTGTCATGCCATTTTTTAGCCTTCTCTTTATATAGTTTCGCTTTCTCATAAGCATGGAGACAAAACTCATCAAGTTCAAAATACTGCAACAATCTCTTCTCACCTGCAGCCTTAATATCAAGATTCAACTATTTAACTGCCAAATATGCTTGATGTTCTAGCTCTAAAGGTAAATGTAAGGCTTTCCCATAAACCAAATAATATGGAAAGGTTCCTATGGGCATCTTATAAGCTGTCCTATTAGCCCATAATGTATCATCTAGCTTTTCAACCCAATTTTTCCTCTGAACATTGACAGTCTTTTGAAGAATCTGCTTTATCTCCCAATTGGATACCTCTACTTGACCACTTATTTGTGGATGGTATGCAGTGGACACCCTGTGTCTAACACCATATTTAGCTAGAAGATTTTTTAACAAAGTGCTTATAAGATGCATACCTCCATCACTGATTATAGCTCTAGGAGTGCCACACTTGAAGAATATGTGTTTTTTTATAAATTTCAATACAACTTTTGCATCATTAATGGGACAAGCTACAGCTTCCACTCACTTGAATTCATAATAAACTACCACTAGGATATATGAGTTGCCATTGGATGGTGGGAATGGTCCCATAAAATCTATCCCCCAAACATCAAATACCTCTACTTCAAGAATATTATTTAGGGGCATCTCATGACACCTTGAAATTGTACCTAACCTCTGGCACTAATCACAAGCCTTCACAAAAGCCACTATATCTCTGAACAATACTGGCCAAAAAAAACCGAATTATAACACTTTTTGGCTGTTACTTAACCCCCATAATGGCCACCATAAGGAGATAAATGACACTTCTATAGCACTTGTGTAAATTTAGATTCTGGAATATATCTGTGTACAATTCTATCAGGACCCTACTTGAAAAGATACGACTCATCCCATATGTAAGCACGAGAATCATTTAGCAATTTCTTTCTCTGTTGAATTATGACTTATAAAAAGCACACCCCACGTACTAATAAGTTCATGATTTCCGTATACCATGAAACTTCACTCACCTCTATAGACAATAATTTTTTATCAGGAAAATCTTCCAGAATGTAAAATGTGTCATAAACTATATGGTCATGATTCATTAGCCTTGACAAATAATCTGCAACCTGATTCTCAGCTTTTTTTTTATCACACACTTCCAAGTCAAATTCTTGAAGCAATAAAATCAACCTGATCAACCGTGGTTTTTTATCTTTTTTGTTGAATAATTACTTAATAGCAGCATGGTCTGTGTGAACAATAACCTTGGTGCCTACCAAGTATGATCAAAATTTATTGAATGTATAAACTAGTGCTAACATCTCCTTTATTATGACTATCTACTTTATCTAGTCATCATTCAAGACTTTATTTGCATATTAAATAGAACAAAATACCTTGTATTTTCATTGCCCCAAAATTGCTCTTACAACCACGTCACTTGCATCACACATTAACTCAAACGACAGCTCCCAATTTAGAGAAATCAAGATGGGTGCTTCTGTAACTTTTTTCTTCAACTTCTCAAAAGTTTTTGTAGAATCAGCCCCAAAATCAAAATTGGCTTTTTTTCTAATAATTTACACATAGGGCTTGTAATCTTAGAAAAATCCTAAATAAACCGTCTGTAGAAGCCCGTATGACCTAAGAAACTTCTCACTCCCTTCACTGTTGTAGGATATGGCAGCTTTTCAATCACTTTAATTTTGGCTATATATACTTTAAGTCCTTTACATGAAACCTTATGTCGTAGGACTATTCCTTCCTTGACCAAAAAGTGACACTTTTCCCAATTCAGCACCAGATTTGTTTCTTCATAATGAGCTAGGACTCGACCTAGATTCTACAAGCATACATCAAAAGAATTACCATAAACAAAGAATTCATCCATACATACCTCAAAAAATTCTTCAACCATGTTATAGAAACTTGCCGTCATGCATTTTTGAAACATTGCAGGTGCATTACAAAGTCCAAAAGGCATGCATCTAAATGCGTATGTGCCATATGGGCAAGTAAAAGTAGTCCTTTCTTGATATTGTAGCATAATGGTGATATGATTATATCCTAAGTATCCATCAATAAAATAGTAGTACTCCTGCCCTGCCAGCCTATCCAACATTTGATCAATGAACGGGATAGGATTTTGATCCTTTCTTAAGGGTTAATTTAGCATACGGTAGTCAATACAGATTCTCCATCCAGTCATCATGGGAGTGAGAATAAGATTATTAGATTTATTATTAATCACAGTTATCCCACCTTTCTTTGGGACACAGTGTACTGGGCTTACCCACTTGCTCCTGGAAATTAGATAAACAATCCCATTGTCAAGCCACGTGATGACTTCTTTGCGTATCACTCCTTTCTTCACCAAATTAAATCTTCATTGTTGCTGCACCCTTGGTTTGTAACCTTTTTCCATGTATATGTTGTGCATGCAAAAATATGGATTTATCCCGATAATGTTAGACATCTGCCACTCAATTGCCTTCTTTCTTCTTTTCAAAACTGTCATAGCTTTCCTTATCTGTACATTAGATAAACCTGTAGACAAAATAATAGGCAAGGTATCATTTTCACCACAGTAAAGATATTTCAAATAAGGATAAAAAAACTTAAGCTCCAATTTTAGAGCTTCATTAATAAAAGCTTTGGGCGATGGGCCAATTGCCCTGTTCAATGGCTCAAAAGCCAACTTTCTAGTTTTAATAACTGTCGAATTCATAACTTGAACCAATGCCAGTGACTCCATATCTCTATAAAGATCATGACCCACCGAATTTTTCTCTAATGAATCATCTAACAACAACAACCTAAGATCATCCTCCTATCTATAACAAATATAGCATATAACTCCTCATATATAGAAGACAGTTTCAGTGCATTGTATACATCAAAAACCTCCACTTTATCATTCACTCTCATAAATATCTTCCCTGCTCCCATATTAATAAGTGACTGTCATATTGCTAGGAATGGTCGCCCTAAAACAAATGGAACAACTGAATTAGCCTTAAAATCAAGAATCACAAAGTCTAATGGAAAAATTAATGATCCCACTTGCACTAGGACATCTTTGGCAATTCCATCCATTTTAGAAAGGGACCTGTTAGCGAACTGCAAAACAATGGTCATCGATTTGGGACTCCTAAGACCCATCCTTCAGAACCAAGATGTAGGCATGAGATTGATATTTGCTTCTAATTCATATAATCCACGGGCACTAATGTCCTGCCCAATAGTTATCTGCAAATTAAAACTACCTGGATCCTTCAGCTTTATGGGCAGTTTGTTTTGTATCATAGATGTGCACTTCTCAATAAATGTAACTGTAGCATAATCTGTTAATCGGTTCTTGTTTTCCACTATGTCCTTCAGGTATTTTGCATATTTTGGAACAATCTTTAGAATATCAACTAGAGGAAGATTTACATGAACCTACTTTAGAAGATACAAAAACTTCTTGTAACTAGCCTCCTCTTGGTGCTTTCTTTGCCTTTAAGGAAAGGGTAAAGGTATATCCTTCATTAAAACATGAATTTCATCATCTATAAATTTTTCCTTGACCTTTTTCTCCTCATTGGCTTTATAATCATCATCAGTGGCTGTGAGACTATCTTTCTCAGGTACCGTCTCCTTTAACTGTAACCCACTCCTCTTGTGTTTTGTGCTCCCATAATCTAACCAAGTTGCAACTCCAAATTCTTAGTAATTAACTATTGAATCTTTAAATCTATTGCAAACTGTGCTTGATTAGCTAAAAGTTGCTTCATCATCTCCTCTATATTACTTGTTTGAGTAGTAGCTTGATTACTCTTACCGTGCTATTGATTCTATTGCACTATCCCCTTATATTGATTATTATTATGTGCCTGATTTCCACCTCATAAGAAATTTTGATGATTTCTGCAATTGGGATTATATGTGTTACCAAAGTTTTGTTATCTTAGATGATTAGCATTCCCCATATAATTAACAAAATTTGGATTAACCGCATATGCATCTGCTGCATGCTCACTACTTCAACAAACCTCACACCAAGAATTTACCTATTGGACTGCATTAGTTACAGCTGAAGCTTATGGAACCCCCAATTTTATGTTGTTCAATTGAGTATGCATCTGATTTTGGATTTTTACAAGCTAAGCTGATAGAGCAGTGAATTGATCTTCGTCTAACACACCTGCAACCTTCTTAGGAGTACTCCTTGAGTCAGTATGCCATTTAGGGTTCCCTTATGAAATCCGATTTAGAAGTGTGTATAATTCATCATAATTTTTCTCAAGAGATTGCCCATCTGCTGCCGAATCTAAAAGAATCTTTATATTTGGCTCTATCCCCTCAATGAAAGTATGAAGAAGAACATCATTAGACTAATGATGGTAAGGGAAATTTCTTAGCATACTTTTAAATCTCTCCCAAGCTTGGTAGATATTCTCTCCTTCTTTCTGTGTGAAACTCAGAATCTCACTTCTCAATCATGCAATCTTCCTTGATGGAAAGAATCAAATAAGTAACTTTCGAGCTAGACCTTCCCAAGAAGTAATGGAGAGTGGTGGTTCAGCATGTAGCCACCTCTTATCTTCCCCAATTAAAGAAAAGGAAAAGAGAGTCAGTCGGATATAATCAGTATTCACCTATTCAGGAATGTAAGTATTGCTTATTTCTAGGAAGGTCTGTATGTGCTGCTACGGCTCTTCATGTGAAAATATGGCAAATTACCCAACCAAATTCAAAAACTGCACCATATTCTTCTTTAATTCAAATTAACGACCTGGCTCGGGCTTACAAATATTATTAGATGCATGGTTCGTAAGTAGGATTGCTACCTCATGAATAGGTCTAGTAGCTGCTTGAGTAGGAATAGCTAGGATAACTGGAGCTAGGACATGTCTGTCATTTGGATCAACTGGATCATTTTGTTATTCAACCATTTAAACCTGTTAAATTGGATAACAAGCTCTTCGCCTCTATTGAAATACCAATTCAAGTTTAGAAAAAGGCTATACCAACTCTCTATCTCTCGCCAGTCCTATATTCAGCTAAACCTGCAAAAATTCAACCGCTAAGATCAAATCATTAATGCTTAAACTTACTTTCAAAAACCAAAAATTTAGCAAATTACTAATTATACTAGTTCCCCTGCAACGGTGCCTAAAACTTGTTAAGTTCAAATGCACACGAAAGTGTACGTGATTGTACTAGTAATGTAGTGACTTAGATAGTCACATATCATTCCCATGAGGACTAAGCAACTAGCAAATTAACCAACTTTAGTTTTAGACAAGGAGGTATTAAGTGTTGTAAAGTATCAAGATTACTTTTAAATTATGAACAAAAATGTAAATAAATAAGAAATAGCAATTTGTGACAATATCAAAGAAAGCAACCATTGTAAATAGTAATGACGAGAATTTTAGGGTAGAGGCACTTCTAAAAATCATACAATTCTCTCTTCTTATAGCATTCTAGTTGGTTATTGGATTATTGATTCGCAAGGTTTATTGTACAATCTTGGTCTCCTGACCTCAAATCTTTTATCTATATGAATATTGTAACTAAAACTACTAAAAGATGTGCAACGAGTCATCTAGATTCGTACAACTATCTTCTTGCAATTGAACTAAATAAGACTCCTAGGTATATCCCTATCCTAGATACTAATTAAGACCCCTTATTTTATAAAAGGGTAAGAACCTTGCTGCTTAATTTCATCATTCTAACCCATGATTCTGCTCTCGAATTCACATTAAAATATTTATTTATTCTAATGGTGGCCACTCATCAAAATAGTAAACTCAAGAAATTAAGAATAATCATATGATAATCCAACAAGAAATTACGATAAATAATATCAAAGAGTAATCATGTTCTTGACCTCAACCCCAGAACAGGGGTGTTTAGCCATTCATGTTTGAATTCAACATCAAAAATAAGTAATTAATCATATCCAAAATTAATCTTGGAGTGAAAAAGTTCAAAAGAAATTCTAAGAACCTTAAGAGAGAAATTTTTGTGTTTTTCCGCTACTACTTTACTTTTCAAAAAGTGTCTGAAAATGTGTTCATGTGTTTATTATATACTGGGAAAAAACAAGCCTATACATGAATAACCAATGTGTTCCATTGCTTATCACATCGATGATGCCAACGCATCGCATGATGTATCACATCACTCAAGCCAATGCATCGTGTTAGATATCATGTTGAAGGAGCGAAGCAACACGTTGCTATCGCATCGGCACACTAGAATTACACTTCTGAAATTTGGATAAGGAACAATTCTTTTCTTCTATACTTGCTCCATCTCTTCTTTGGATGCTTTTTAACCCACTAAAAGTCCTTTCCTCATCAAGATAACCAATTCTACAACATCAATCATCATTTGCTTCATATTATGCCTCCAATTTTTGTACAAATCCGTTGAAAATTCATCCTGCAACACTAATCATGTTGGTTAGATGCAAAACAAAATTAAGGCTCAAATGTAATAAGAATATCATATTTTAGCTTTTGAAACAAGTCTAAACATGGGTGAATAGCGGAGATTGGACATATAAATACATCTAAGATCAGTGTTGTTCAAGTTGATCTCGGTGTATTTTAGTGTGCTTAATGAGTTTCTAATGGTATGACTATGTAATTATTGGTGTAAGAACTTTTTTATAGTGTTTAAGGTTCAATTAGATCAAGCCAAGATTCAATACACTCAGATAAAGATTATAAGGATGAAACTAGTTCTTAGCTTAAGTTCTAATTCCAAGTTGTAGATTGTGTGTTGTTTTGAAATCTAATTCATGGTGTTGGATGTTATTGGATGCTTTGTTAGTTGATGATGATGATATGGATTATAAAAAATCTATAAATCAACTGAAAACAATATCACAAGGCTTGGAATTGAAAGACGAAGGCATGTTACAAGATTCGACACAAAATTTGACACTTTAGAGTGATGGCGCATCATAGAGGCAAGCCACCACAATTAGAGGCATGAAACAGACTTGGATGCTTCCTATGGGACACAAAATAGTGTCTCACTGAGATTAAACCATGACGCAGAGGCATACCACCACTATAAGGGGTGCAACACTGACATGGTTCATTTTTTTACAACTTTTGTCCTCCTATAAATAGGACACTTAAACTTTATGCTAAACAACTTGGACGACTTTGAAAATTAGAGAGGGTATGGAAAATAATTCAATTATTATTTTATCTCCTTACTTTAGATTTTTAATGGATTTTAGCATGTATTCATCTATCGTGATTACAGTATTGTCCATGAGAGGCTAAAAGTCCCTTTTTCGAGGTTAAGGCCAAGAACATGATTACTATTGCTTTGAATTGATTTGGTATTTTTTACTTATCATATTTGGTTGTTTATTTATCTTTTTTATCACTATTTTAAGGATTATGTACCTTTATAATACATCCATATTCAACTTGTGAGCCTAGGATGGGGAACAAGAAGATAGAACATTGGGATAAATAAAGTAGGATTATAACCTTCTACATAACAAAGTTGTAATTATCTCTTAGGATAGGAATATACCTAAGTGACCTATTTGGTTCATTGCGAGATGAAATATAAATGAATTTATCTTAATTCGTGCATCCATGCTCAATAATGTAGTTATGTTTAAGTTAGATAGAGGATTAAAGGCTCAAAAGATCATAATCATAATATCAACCCCATGAATCATCAATCATGATAAGTAAATTAATCAATGATGTTTAATAGCATAGTTTGATTTTTTGCAGAGCCTTAACCCTTGATTCCTCTTCATTGATTGTCCAAGTACTATACTTTACCATAATATTTACTTTACTATTAGTTTATAACTCAAAAAATCTTTTGGTTACGTTTGCACTGATTAATCTCAATAGTTAAACTGAGATTGAATAGTTGTGAAAACAAGTCTAAGGGATCGATATCTTGTTTTATTTTAGGCCAACCTATTACTTGGTGATACCATATACACTTCCATGTGTGCTTGGGCACAACAAGTATTTGGTAATTTCTTGAATGAAACTTTGAATATAGAATTGTTGAGGTTGAGTTTTGAGAGAAACCTTTACTTTTGGTATTTTTTAGAGCTTGGCAAGATAGGGAATGGTGAATTTGTGTTATAGGGTAAGTGAAAATATTTTAGTATTAGTTGTACTATAATTTATGATCTAAATGACCAAATTACCCTAAAAACTTGAAAAAAATTTAGACTTTGGTGTCGCTATGGCTACTAGCATGGCACACCCTTATCGCACTAAGATAGTAGTATGGCACACCTTTATACATAGGCCAGCTAGTGTGGAACACCCTTATCATGCTAGGCCACTGGTTTTTTCATTTGGGTATGACTTTCCTCCATGGCACGGCCTAAACATGGACTCTTACTATTTTGGAGTTAAACTAAGACTAGAAACACTTTTTAATTTTCTTGTTAACATTTTTAATAATCATTCAACTTTAAAATCACATTAAAATACATAGAATCTATCAAAATAAAATTGTCAAACTTATGGAGCATGACATTATCCCTCTCGAGGATCATTAATCTTCGAATAAAGGTTAGAATAGGGAAAATGCTTAACTTATTGGTTAGGATAATGTCTAAGGCTTGTCAAGCCATACAACTGAAAATACTTACCCTTAGAATATGCATACAATTGGACTGACTAACCATGCATGTATTTCATAGATTAGACTGATATACATATGGATTTTGGTAAGGAGAATATATTTAGAGGAAATTTCATACCTCATGATAAATCAGTGAAAGGATCAAATAAGTAAGGATATAAATTCATTATGTCTTCCTTCACTTCCCATGTCGCTCCTTTAATTGACTGATTCCTCCCCAAGACTTTGACTAAAGCCACTTCCTTATTGCTAAAACTTTAAACCTAGCAATCAAGGACTTTAACTGTTATCTCCTCAAAGGACAAACTATCCTTCACTCTATTAATTTTAATGGTCACTACCAAGGATGGGTCTCTAATATATTTCTTCAACATGGACATATGGAAAACTGGATGAGCAATGGCTAACTCTGACAAAAGATCCATCTCATAAGCAATATCACCTATGCAGCTTAAGATCATATATGGACCAATGTACCAGGGACTAAGTTACCTTGTCTTTCAAAACCGCATTACTACCTTCATGGGTAACACTTTTAAAATACTAATCCCTCATAACAAACTTTAGTGTTCTTCTCCTAATATCCGCGTAAGATTTTTGGCAACTGTGAGTTGTTTTCAACCTCTTGGTATTCAATTAAACCTTCTTCATAGCTTTGAGAATTGAGTTTGTCCTAATTGAATCAGCCTCACTAACCTCAAACCACCCTATAAGGGATATACACCTATGCCTATATAAAGCTTCAAAGAGAGCCATCTGAATACTAGCATGGTAATTATTGTTATAAGCAAACTCAATTAGAGGTAGATGATCATCGTAATTCCCCTTGAACTCAACCTATAAGATCTCATAAAATTTCAATGATTTTATTTTTGACCCTTCCACGTATGTAATGTCATGTTTTGACTTAATTATGATTAAAAATGTTAAAAGGGTATTTTGGGAAAGTTTTGGAATTCTTAGAATCGGTTTGGGGCCATTTTGGGACACCAAGGTAGTAAGCCTTCATGATAAGGGCATGGCACAGAGGTCAACCTCCACGATAAGGGCGTGGAACAAAGGCTAACCACTGCGATAGTGGTGTGCCATGCCGCTAGGTAAATATTGCCCATTTTTTTGTTTTTTCTACTTAGGGTGGGGGGCTTTTGGTATTTTTACCCCTTGCACGGCTTTTAACAAAAAATCAATTTTTTTCTTCAGTTTTCAAAGATCAAAACCATTCTTTTTGTCTTTAACTTTAAACCCAAGAAAATTCAAGTGTTTTCTAAAGAATTCATCATTCGGTCTACAAACTTCAAATTCTCCTTAAATTGTTCTAAATTTCAGCCATGTTTCTCTTTTTCTAACTTGAATTTTACATCCTGGAATTAATTTATTAGATATTCATGTGATTTGAATTGAAGGATTTGAAATTAGATTGATGGTTTTGAGTTGTAATTACTTGAATTACCTATCCCATGTTTTAAATTGGTTATTTATGCTTTAATTGATAATTTTTGGGACTGAATTGGAGAATTGTTTAAATGGTTGGAATAGGGGTACATAGGTTTTCCCAAGTTGATAAATTCTAGTTTGATAATGGAATTAACGTCAACCCACTTTACAATCTTTATTTTAAATATGAATTGAAATACCCAAGAATGTGGCCTTGCAAAAATTTTTGGTTGATTGGTGATGATCATGATATGTGTTGGGTTATAACTATGTTGTGTGCTATTTCTAACTTGTGTAAAGGTTTTCATGATACCTGTTAATGTGATTAACTTGTGTATATTCTTGGTTTACCCTTCCTTCATGGAGAAATGGTCTCAAGTGGGGAAGAAGTGAAACACCTAGACTTTGAACCATTGAAAACAACTCTTTTTTATATCTCTAGGGTGGTTATAGTTGGAGGGTTTGAGTTGTACCCTTGGTCAAGACTCATAGCCATCACCCCTCTCCTAGGCAGTATATTAGGGTAGTATACTTCCCACTATATGACAAGGACATCCCTTGGTCGTAAACATGCTTACGAATCATATACTACTCAACCGTATGGAGGAAAAACCGACTATTTTGGTTACGGGTGGTCAATATGAGTTTAAGTCATGAGTCATACCCTTTGTATATAACTCAAGGGTGTTTAGTCATACCCTAACCAGTGTGGTTGACCTAGGAGGAGCCTAAGTTAAGAATTAAGTTACCACTCATACCCTAGATCACAATAGCCAAGTAAACCATAAAGGGGAGTCGTACCCTTGCATAGGTGGACTTCCCATCTTTTTTTTATTTCCCTTGCCTAAAAAACTATTTCCTTGAACTATATAAGGCATGGAAGCCTTCTATGTTTTAATTTACAATACTAAAACACTCTAAAGAATCTCTCAAGCTCATCTTTGGAAGATTGGAGGCTAGGGTTTCAAGAATGGTCTTTAAGAGGCAAAGGGGAGTCAAGATTGTTGGTGTGTTACCTTGTTTAAGGCATGTATCTCTTTCCCTCTTTAAATAACTCCCAACCCATGTATTTCACACTTGAATTAGTGAGTGTACATGGTGGTTTTGAATCAAATGAAAAGGGTATTTCTACCTAATAATGAATAATGATGAATCTTGTTTATACTTATGTTGATACATGTTATTGATGGTAGATTGCATATGTGGATACTTGTTGTATGTTTTTAATACGAGGGTCTTAAGTAACCCTAGTCTTGATGATATCTACCATGAATATGACCTTGTTACAAGTATACACAAGTGGTGTTTGTGAAAATGTCTAAGTGAATTGTCTAGTAATATGTCAGTAATATGTAGAGCTAGAGCAATGGCATAAGGAGTATAAATGATTGACAATGATGTTGTAAAAGGTAGTGTAAGACATTTATTACTTAATGATGACATTGTTGGGTTAATTTCTAATAAGGGGTTGAAACCCTAAACATAAAAATAAACTTAATATGTGTGTTGAGTCTAAATATGGTGAGAAGGTGGTGTAAGCTTTCTAATGAAATGAGAAAGGTTTTTTGGGTTTTGGTGACTGTAGATGTAATTAATGACATATTATTTAAAGGGATTTGTCCTATTAATATGATAAGTAGTTAAATGGTCTTGTGAAGGACAAATATGTATCTAGGGAAAAGGTCTAGTGAATATGAATGAGTCAGAATAATGTATAAATTGATGTGAATACTTATGGATGGTTGGTTAAGGCCTTTTTGGCCATATATTGAGTCATAATGATTGTGACTACTTGTAAATCATTGATAAAAACCTTGTTAAGCATGTAATAGGTTAGCTTGTGTCTTAATTAGGTAAATGGCCCCCTTTGAGTATGAATGGTTGTTAATCGGTATAGTGTTGATGTAGTTAGCTATGAAATGTGTTAATCTATGACCGCGTTGTTTTAATGGCAAAGAAGAGAGGTCAATTCCCTAAGGTTGAACTTGAAATTGATGTAGAACAAAAAAATGGTATAGAGGTGTTAGTGAATGACGAATATCTCTTTGAAGACCTTGTGGTCTTATGTGGGTCCTCATGAACGTAAATTAACTTGTGTGATTAAATGAGTTAAGGCATCATCCTATCAAAATAGTCAAGCAATGAAGGCTCCCCTGAGGACTATGTGGTCATGATAAGTGCTGAATTGGCTAAATAAGCTAGAGCCTTTGAATATGTGGTATTGTCCTAATATGTCAAAAAAAATGATATAGATGTCAATGCATCAATAAAAAGGTTAAGAGTCTAAAGTTCCATGTCCAAGACAATATGATGGCTTGTGATTAAAATTCCATTTCATGATTAAAGTTTCATAGACAAACCAATATGATGGCTTGTGATTAAAGTTACGTTTCATGATTAAAGTTCCATCTCCAAGCCAATATGATGGCTCGTGATTGAAGTTCCATTTCACAATTAAAGTTCCATTTCATGATTAAAGTTCCATGGCCAAGCCAATATGATGGCTTGTGATTGAATTTACATTTTTTTATTAAAGTTCCATGGCCAAGCCAATATAATGGCTCGTGATTAAAGTTCCATAGCCAAGCCAATATGATGACTCATGATTAAACTTCCTTTTGTGATTAAATTGCAACGCCAAGACAATATGATGGCCCAAGATAATATGATGGCCCATGATTTAAGTTCCATTTCATAATTAAAGTTCCATAGCCAAGCCAATAAAATGGCTCATGATTAAAGTTCCATAGCCAGGCCAATATGATGGCTCATGATTAAAGTTCCATTTTGTGATTAAATTTCCATGGATAAGACAATATGATAGCTTGTTATTAATGTGCCTTGTCCAAGCCAATATGATGGCTCGTGATTAAAGTTCCGTCTCAGGATTAAATTCCATGACCAATCAAATACGATTAAAGTTCCATGTCTAGTTAAATGTGTGATCATGTGAATAGAATTCCTTGCTTACTCTATGGTTGTTTGTAGATAGAGCCCTTGTTTCGATAAATAACTATGTGGATATAGTGCCTTTCATTATAGGTGCACCCATGCTTAAGGTAATTGGTCTAAGAATGTATGTATGTGTTTTAAGCCCTAATCCTAATAGGAACAGTTTAATCCTAAGTATGGAATTCTAGAGTCCTCCACTTTATGCCTTACGATTGAACGATTTGAGAATGCATACTAAGCCTTGTCCCCTTGTGTCCTAATATGATCATGATGGAGTATATCTATGTATGTGAGTATATCTTTGAGAAGGATGATGAGCCTTGATATCTTGATTTGCATATGACATATCTATAAGCATGGATAAGTGTATGAATGTGACAAAAATTTGATATATTGGCTTGTTTTTTATTAATAATGTATTTTATCACTTATCCTTGAGTAACATGCTTGCGTTCCAACCGCTAACCATCTTCGGATGCTACGTCTCCAAGCGACGTAGAGCCTCGAGTACATTCTTCTTCTCCTACGCAGTGATTAGATAATAGAGACAGTTCGTGCTTTGACTTAAAGTGGTAAGCTTCCTTACTCCAGAAGACATCATCTCTTGGTCTCTTATCCTTAGACTTAGTCTTTTTTAGACTTGGTTTGGCTATAATGGGGCGCTTCTCCTGACATTTATACTTTCTGACTTTAGTTTTGTATAGAGGTGTTGTGAACAACCATGGACTTGGGAATAGTTATTATTATTTTGAAATCTAATGTTGACTTATGTTATTATTTCCTTTATCTTGACATAAAACTTGGAGTCTTTCCAACTCCTATGTTATGATTAGGCGAGTAGGTCGGGTTATCGGGGTGACCTCTGGTTCATGCAAGCTTAAGGTGCCCATACGCCATGGTCCAAAGTTCGGGGCGTGTTAAGTTTGTATCAAGGCCTTGGTTCATGGTTAGTTGGGAGTTCATATCATCGTGTTGAGTAGAGTCTCTTTTATGGGTGTGAAGCGAACCACACATATAAAAGAGGGGCTATGAGACATCTTAGGAAATGTTCCAATTCTTGTGTTTCGATCTCAAGACACATAGAGTCTAAGGTATTAGATTCCTCTGATTTCTACTTTCTCATCTTTCAAATTATGTATCCAAGAATATTTGATACTCAATAAAGCTCT
The DNA here is from genome assembly GCF_002878395.1 of Capsicum annuum. Classification (NCBI taxonomy): domain Eukaryota; kingdom Viridiplantae; phylum Streptophyta; class Magnoliopsida; order Solanales; family Solanaceae; genus Capsicum; species Capsicum annuum. Next base: position 138,114,035 of record NC_061121.1, on the reverse strand, counting down.
CATATTCCAACCTAGGGTAATATGGATAATGTTAGTCCAACTTTTGGGATTCAAACCCAATCTAGGGTCGTGACATTTGACCATCCTCATGGTGTTCCACTTTTTCCCACTAACCCCTCTATGAGGGGTGATACTTCTCCTCATTTACCTCAAAAGGCTATTTCTGTTACTTTTTTGCTCGGCTGAATTAGGTTGGTGGAAAATAGTCTAGGAGGAGGTATTGGATGGTTCCTAGTTTTCACTCTATGACTAGTGCTCTCTATCCAAATTCTTTGGAAGGAAAGTGCTTTCAGATTGATACTGCTTAAGAGAACAAGGTGCCTAACATCAGGTCAGCATGGCCTAATCCACACTCAACTATTTGTCTTGTCAGTTTTGTGGTCTATTACATCGTGGTTGTGGTGAGAAAGGAAAGAACTGGTGTTTTGTATGTGGTCAAGTTGGTCACATGTAATGGGATTTCCCCATAAGGGTTGTATCTTGAGAAAGACAAAGGATGTCGGTTATAACTTCTCTAGCTTTGGCACCCAAGGGTGCCCAAGTTCAAGATAATGATGCCCAAACAGCTCCATCTCTCTCTCTTTATAGATTCTGTGGTCAGAGTTACCATTCTCAATGTGAGATGAGGAGAGAAAAATGTTACCATTATGGTTAGGTCAGGCACATAGAGCGAGATTACCCTTCTCAAGTGGATTCTTGGGCCAACAGGGCCTCTATTGCTACTTTCTCTACTCCTGCACTGAAGGGTACTATCTATGCCTCTATTTCTGGTACTGACACTAGTCGCAGTCACTCGTGTGAACTTCTACTCACCAATAGTTTGAGGCATCCCTAATATCATTACGGGTATGTTGAAAGCTCCTTTTTCACATTATGCATGCTTTGTTTGGTGTGTTTGTTCCCATTAGTAATCATGTATTTCAATTTAGTTCTGAGCCATTTGGTCACCTATTTTTGTCTCTACCCTGGAAAGAGATTCCATGATTATAGGGAGTCTATAAGGGGTGTTTGTATCATTTGGTCCAAATTAAAGATCCCAACTTAGAAGGGCTTTCTCTAGAACTGCTCCCATGGTTAATGAGTTTCTTGTTATGTCCTTTGGGTTAAACAATGCCTCGATGAAATTTACATACTCGGTAAATAGGGTCTTTCATCTATTCTTGGATATGTTTGTTGGTGCCTTTGTTAATAATATCTTAGTATATTCAAAGAGTAAGTGGGTCATGTAGATCACCTCCGTGCCGTATTGCAAACCTTGAAGGGTCATTGTTTGTGTGCCAGGTTCTCCAAATGTGATTTTTGGTTGAAAGTCATAGCTTTTCTTGTCGATGATATCTATCTCTAGTAAAGGGATTACGGTGGATTCCCCATAAGGTATGTGGTGGTGTGTCTTTTGGTTTCCATACCTAAGGATTCCACTTTTGGTATATTGTGTTGGGATGGGTCTCATTTGTAACCTATATGGTTACTAGGAAGAGCTCCATACCTATGGTGTTGTGTCTCCCATGGAAGGAGTGATGTGAATTAGTAAGGGAGAGATTAGTCCCTACTATGTTGGTCCCTATGTAGTCTCAATAAGGAGTTGGCAATGTTTCCTATAAGTTGGAGTTGCATTCTAGATTGAACTCCATTTCCCCAGATTATTAATGTCATTAAGTGCGAAGACATGTAGGTGATCCTTTAATTTTAGTTTCCTTAGAGGACGTTGGTTTTGGGTTCCTTAATTTGTGAAGAGATCCCGGTGATGATCTCGGATCGGTAAGTTTGCCGGTTGTGAACAATAGGAGTGGCTTCGATGAAGGATCTATGGGTGAACCGATGGTCCAAGGAAGCTACTTGGGAAGCAGAAGAGGACATAAATTCCAAGTATCCACAACTTTATTCTACTTTGAAAACTCATACATGAGGTATGTGTTGTTGCTCCTAACTTGGTTTAAGTTTTTTATAGACAATGGGTTGAAATCCCCATTTTTTATAATAGATTAATTTCTTTGATGAATAGGGGATTCGAGTTCCCAAATGTTTAAGTGGCTTTATATCTTTGAAAGAGGAAATAATCAATCCCTTAAGCTTTGAATTAATCGAGTATTTTTATAAATGGTGGGATGGAAACCCAAGGATATTGAAACGAAGTGGTTGATTGATAATGACCATGAAATGTGTTGAATTGTACCCTTGTTGTGTGGCTTGTCCTTAATTTTTTGAAGATTGTTTTGATGGGTTCTAATGTATTAAAGTGGAAATGAACTTGTCTTAACCATCATTCGTAGATGAATAACCCCAAGTGGGGGAGATTGAAACAACCAAGAATAAGGCCTTACAAAAACTTTTGGTTGATTGGCGATGATCATGATATGTATTGTGTTGTAACCTTGTTGTGTGTTATTTTAACTTGTGTAAAGATTTCCATGATTCATATTGATGTAATTAACTTGTGTATATTCTTGCTTTACCCTTCCTTCATGGACAAATGATCCTAAGTGTGGAAGCAGTGAAACACCTAGACTTTGAACTATTGAAAAATAACTCCTTTTGATGTCTTTGGGGTGTTACAGTTGGAGGGCTTGAGTCATACCCTTAGTCAAGACTCGTAGCCTTCCCCCCTCCTTTTTCGTATCCTAGGAAATATATTACGGTAGTATACTGTGCACCATATGACAAGGCCAGCCCTTGGTCGTAACCATTGTTACGAATTATATACTACTCAACCGTATGGAGGGAAAACCAAATGTTTTGGTTATGAGTGGTCTATACAATTTTAAGTCACAAGTCTTACCCTTTAAGATATGACTCAGGGGTTTCTATTTGTACCCTAACTAGTGTGGTTGACCTAGGAGTAGCCTAGGGTACGAGTTAGGATACCACTCGTACTCTAGGTCACAATTTCCAAGTGAACTGTAAAGGGGAGTAGTACCCCTATATGGGTAAACTTTCCATCATTTTATTAAGGAACTTTTGATCATTTTCCTTGCCTAAAACCATATGTCCTTGCACTATATAAGGCATGGTAGCCTTCTAAGTCTTAATTTACAATACTCAAACATTCTACACACTCTAAACTCTCTCTTAAGCTTATCTTTGGAAGATTGGAGGCTAGGGTTTCAAGAGTGGTCTTCAAGAGGCAAAGAAGAGTCAAGATTATTGGTGTGTCACGTTGTTTAAGGAATGTATCTCTTTCCCTCTTTAAATAACTCTAAACCCATGTATTTCACACTTGAATTAGTACGTTTACATGGTGGTTTTGAATCAAATGAAAAGGTTTTGCTACCTAACAATGAATAAGGATGATACTTTTTTATGCTTGTGTTGATACATGTTATTGATGTTAGATTGCATATTTGGATGCTTGTTTTATATTTTTTAATATAATAGTCTTGAGTAACCCTAGTCTTGATGATATCTACTATGAAAATGACCTTGTTACAAGTATGCACAAAAGGTGTTTGTGAAAATGTCTAACTCAATTATCAAGTAATATGTCAGTAATGTGTAGAGCTAGAGCAATGGCCTAATGAGTATAAATGATTGATAATGATTTTGTTAACGGTAGTATAACCATGTATTTCTTAATGATGACATTGTTAGTTTTATGGCTAATAAGGGGTTGAAACCCTAAGCATAAATATGAACTTGATGCGTGTGTTGAGTCTAAATGTTGTGAGAATGTGGTGTAAGCTTGCTAATGAAATGTGAAGTGTTTTGTGAGTTTTTGTGACCGTAGATGTAATGAATGATGTGTTATTTAAAGGGATTTGGCCTATTAATATAGTTAGTGGTTGAATGGTGTTGTGAAGGCCAAATATATATCTAGGGAAAAGGTCTAGTGAATATGAATGAGTTAGAATAACATCTAAATAGATGTGAATATTTATAGATGGTTGCTTAAGTCCTTATTGGCCATGTATTGAGTCATAATAATTGTTAATGCTTTGAAATTGTTGATAAGAACCTTGTTAAGCATGTAATAGGTTAGCTTGTGGATTAATTGGGGAAATGATCCCCTTTTAGTATGAATAGTTATTAATTGGTATTGTATTAATATGGTTAGCCATTTAATGTTTTAATCTATGACCACGTTGTTTTAATGGCTAAGAAGAGGGGTTTAATTCCCAAAGCTTGAACTTAAAATTGTTTGTGAAACTAAAGGTGGTATAGAGGTGTTAGTGAATGACAAATATCTACTTGAAGACCTTGTGGTCTTGTATGGGTCTTGATGACCATGAATTGACTTGTGTAATTTAATGAGTTAAGACATTGGACTATCGAAATTGTTGAGCAATGAAGGCTACCATGAGGACTATGTGGTCATGATTTAGTGTTTAATTTTCTAAATGAGTTACAGCCTTTGAATGTGTGGTATTGTCCTAATCTGTTGAAAAGAATGAAATGGATGCCAATGCATGAACTAAAGGGTTAAGAGTCTAAACTTCCATGGCCAAGCCAATATGATGGCTTGTGATTAAATCTCTATTTCGTGATTAAAGTTCTATGGCCTATCCAATAAGATGGCTCATGGTTAAAGTTTCAATTCGTGTTTACAGTTCCATGGCCAAGCCATTATAATAGCTCGTGATTAAAGTTCCATTTCGTGATTAAAGTCCATGGCCAAGATAATATGATGGCTCGTTATTAAAGTTACATTTTTTGATTAAATTTCAATGGCCAAGGTAATATGATGGCTCATGATTAAAGTTCAATTTCATGATTAAAGTTCCATGGCCAAGCTAATATGATGGTTGGTGATTAAAGTTCCATTTCATGATTAAAGTTCCATGGCCAAGCCAATATGATAGCTTGTGATTAAAGTTCCATTTCGTTAGATTAAAGTTCCATTTCATTATTAAAGTTCCATGGTGAATCCAATATGATGGCTCATGATTAAAGTTCCATCTCAAGATTAAAGTTGCATGACCAGTCAAATAGGATTTGAGTTCTTTGTCTAGTTGAATTGCGAACATTTGAATAGAATTCGATGCCTACTTGATTGTGGTTTATAGGTAGAGCCCTTGTTTCAACAAATAACTATGTGGATATAGTGACTTTTCTTGTAGGTATACCCATGATTGAGATAATTGGTCTAAGAATGTGTGTAAGTGGTTTAAGATCTAAGCCTAATAAAAACTGTTTAATCCTAAGTGTGGAATGCTAGAGTCCTCTACTCTATGCCTTACGATTGAATAATTTGAGTATGCATGCTAAACCTTGTCCCCATTTGGCCTAATATGACCATGATTGAATATATTTGTGTGTGAGCCTATGTTTGAGAAGGATGACGAGCCTTGATATCTTGATTTGCATATGACGTATCTATACGTATGGATAAGTGTTTGAATATGATAAAATATGATATATTGACTTGTTGTTGATTAATGATGTATTGTATTTACATGCTAGAGTTCCAACCAATAACCATCTCTGGATGCTACATCCCCACATGATGTAGAGCCCAAAGTACCTTCTTCTTCTACCACACAGTTATTAGATGATCTAGGTAGTTCATGCTTTGACTTGAAGAGTTGAGCTTCCTTACTCTGGAAGACGTCATCTCTTAGTCTCCTATCCTAAGACATAGTCTTTTTTAGACTTTATTTGGCTATAGTCGAGGGCTTGTCCCAACATATATACTTTCTGACTTCGGTTTTGTATAGAGGTGTTGTGAAAAAATGTGAACTTAGGCTTGGTTATTATTATTATGAAATCTAATGTTGACTTACATTGTTATATTTACTATCTTGAAATAAGACTTGGAGTCCCTTCGAATACTATATTATGATGAGGCAAGTCGGTTAGGTTATCGGGGCGACCTCAGGTTCATGCGAGCTTGAGGTGCCCATATGAAATAGCCTAAACTTTGAGACGTATCATGAATACTCATATAGTTTAACTTGTCTTTTTTACCCATTTTATTGCATTAAATAATAAATTGATAAATATGTTTTAAAATACCCGTGGTGACCATGGTTTTCAATTTCAATGAAACTTGGGAGTCTAATAGCTATACAAATCAGTTTGGTATAATTATATTGGCTTGCAAGAATATTGGTACGACAATACCAAGTTGGTAAATGCTTTAATAAATGACTGCTTTGTAAATGATTGGTTGTTTGGAAAATGTTTTAATTTGGGCTTAAAGGGAATTTTATTGCTCACTATGAAGGTCTAGGCCCAAAAGGAATCAACTTTGCAGGTGTTGGGGTCTATGTGACTTTGTGCTTGGAACACACATTATTTTGGGATGTCTATTGCCTTGATGTCTTTAGCCTTTCCTAGGTTTCCTTGGTTCGTGCAACTAACACATACTAGAGCCCTTCTAGCAGAGGAGATGGACCCATATAGCCTATAAGTGCCTTTAAGATGGAGTAAGCTACACAGTCCAGGCTATTAGTTTAGACTCTCATGTTCAGGACCCTTGCCTCTCTCCTGACATCCTATATATATATATATATATGTATAAATGTTGTGGATTATGGTTTATGTCTGAACTCTTGGTAACTACATTATTTTATCCTTATACCCTGAGTTACATGCCAATGCTCACCCCACTGACCATCCTTGGATGCTGTATCATTTTATGATATAGGTTTGAAGGACTTTTCTATTTCTCCTATGAATTATTTGCTAGTTG
>NC_061121.1:138086293-138104410 GCF_002878395.1 Capsicum annuum | reverse complement strand
AGGTTTGAAGGACTTTTCTATTTCTCCTATGAATTATTTGCTAGTTGCGTACTTTATTAATTAGTTGTGAAGTAGTGAAACTCCAACCTTTAGAAGGACCGATCATTTTATTGGTTTTATTATTGTTTTAGTACTTCTTTTGGATCTTGTTTGGTCATAGTCAGGGACATGTATCTACTTAGTTAGTATTATGAGATTAAAGGCTTTCATGGATAGAAGTGGGATGTTGTTGATGTCTTATTTTTACTTTTAAATTTTCTTTTCATTTTATTTATCTATTATTTGTTTAGTTGGCTTCTATTTTTACATTTATATGCTCTTGAGGAAAGGGTAAAGGGGTTGTATTAGGTCCATGGTGGGATAGAGATTACCCATCACGGCTAGTCCCGGTTTGGGTCATCACAGGCTTATCAAAGCACGGTTCAAGGTCATTGGGTGTTCAGAAAGCCATGTTGAGTAGAATCTCTTTTATGAATGTGTAGCATGCCACACTTATAAGGGGGAGGGTATGAGGTATTTAGGAATGTTTCCCTTTCTTGTGTTCTAATTTGGGCAATAGAGTCTAGTTTTTATAAAACTTCTCTACCTCCTAGCTTGCTCTTATTTTAGATCATGCCTTCTTAAATATCTGACAATCGTAGAAACTCAGTTCCACCTGAGGAAACTTACCTTGGTTATGTAGTATAGACCTAGTCTAGGGACCCTTCTCCTAATTGTACTACTCTATGTGGGGTTCCACCGATCCTTACTAGTCCCCTTGGGCTAATGACACTTATGTTCAGTCTTTTCAGGGAGATATCTTTAATATTAAGTTTTGTTAATCTATTCTTATGCTTGCTTAACTGGTGGAATCATAGTCCCGTTGGTCTGATCATATTGGTCCTGCTTTAGTTAATCTGAGGTCACTTGAGTTGGTCGGTTTATGAGGTTCAATCCCACAACCTTTATAGTCACTAAGGTTGATGAGGATCCTCAGGGGTTTATTGATGATAAGGAGAAAATTTTAAGGTTATGCATGTTACTGATCTAGTAAGTGTGGAGTTTTCTCTCTATCAGCTAAAAGATGTGGCTTACCAGTGGTATAAGGAGTAGGAAACGATAAGGGATGATGATGTTGAATAAGCAGTATGGGATGACTTTACGGGAGCTTTTATTGATCACTTCTTTCCTCAGGAGTTGAGGTAGGCTAAGGCTGAAGAGTTTTTGAAATTAAACAAAGGTAAAATAAGTGTTAAATATTATGCCCTAAAATTTTAGTAGTTGTCTCATTATGATTCATAGTTGGTATCTAATATAAGGTCTCGAATGAGAAAATTTTCTTTTGGGTTGTCTCGTGATTTTGTATTAGAGTGTAAGGTTGCTATGTTGAATAATGATATGGACATATCCATGTTGGAGGTTTATATATAGCAGGCGAAGGATGAAAAAAGAAGTAGGTAGAGATGGGAGAGAGGTAGAACAAGAAATTTAGATATTTAAAGGAGGATGCAAATTAGTAGAACAATGGACAGTTGGTAGGAAGTGGACTAAGATAAAGAATTAGAGAAATTCATATTTGTCTTCCAATTTTCCTTATCCTAAGCCTTTAGGTGATCATTGTTTTTAGGCTAGCAGTGGTCCTACGACACAATGTGCCCTGTCTTAGGCAAGGGGAGCTCAGTCAACACTACCTTAACCTCCTTGCTATTTTTCTTGGAAGCTTCACCATAATTATTGTGAGGAGGGAAGAAATTGCTGATATAATTATAGTCAGCTTAGTCATATGCAGAAAAATTGTCCTTCAATTAGGGTTGCCACTTCCTTGGCTCCTACACCTAAGGGAGCCACTTCTGGTACCGAAAATGGCTAAAACTATTTTTATGCACTTGCTACTTATCAAGAATCTGAGGCATTTCCAGAAGTTGTTATTGGTATTTTACAACTCATCTCCCGTGATGTTTATTGTTTAGTTAATCTGGGTTCTACCCTATGTTATGTAACCCCTTATGTGGTTGTCCACTTTGGTTTTAATCCTAAAACTATTTTTGACCCTTTTTCTGTGTCTACACTTGTGGGTGAGTCTATTGTTGTTAGAAAAATCTATAGGGGTTTTACAGTGTCCATCTTTCATAGAGAGACATAGATGGATTTGAGAGTACTTGATATGGTGGATTTTGATGTAGCCTTAGGGATGGATTGACTTTATTCGTGCTATGCTTCTCTGGATTCTAGGGCCCGAAAGGTTAGTTTTCATTTTCCTAACTAACCTATATTAGAATGGGATAGATATTCTTAGTACACAAAGGGAGGTTTATCTCATATCATAGAGCTTAGAAATTGATTTGTAAAGGGTGTCTATATCATCTAGTTTCGGTTACAGATACTAACTCCAAGAGTGCCTCTTTGCAGTCTGTCCCTATGGTTAATGAATTTCCTAAAGTTTTTCCCGATGATCTTTCTGAAATTCCTCCTAATAGGGAAATAACTTTTGGGATTGATCTTCTACCGAATACCCATCCAGTTTTTATTCCTCCTTATAGAATGGCTTAGGCTGAATTAAAGGATCTAAAGGAGTAGTTGAAGGATATTCTTGAACAGTGTTTTATTCATTCTAGTGTTTCTCCATAGGGTGCTCCTTTACTTTTCGTGCAAAAGAAGGATGGGTCTCTTCGGATGTGTATAAACTATTGTCAATTGAATAAGGTGACCGTGAAAAATAAGTACTCTCTTCCTAGGATTGATGACCTTTTTGATTAGCTTTAGGGTGCTAGGCATTTCTCTAAGATTGATCTTTATTTGAGCCATTATTAGCTGAAAATTAGGAAGGTTGATATTCCCAAGACTTCTTTCCAAACTCAGTATGACCATTATGACTTTGTGATTATATCATTTGGATTGACTAATGCTCCATCTGCTTTCATAGATCTTATGAATTAGGTGTTTAGGCAGTTTCTAGATTTGCTTGTTATTATCTTCATTAATGAAATCTTGGTATACTTTAAAAGTGAGGAGGGTCATGCCAATCACCTTCGAATTGTGTTGTAGATTCTTAAGAACCAGAAATAGTATGTATAATTTTCTTAGTGTGAATTTTGGCTAAGTGTTGTGACCATTCTTCAATATGTGGTTTCTAGTGTTGGGATGAAGGTGGCTCCACAGAAAGTTAAGGCAGTTAAAAGTTGGCCTAGACCCACGAATCCTACTGACATTAGGATCTTTTTAGGCTTGGTTGGGTATTATAGGAGGTTTGTTAAGAGTTTCTCATCCATTGCTGCTCCATTGACAAAGTTAAGCCAGGAGAAGGTTAAGTTTCTATGGTCCAATGCTTGTGAAGGTAGTATGAGAAGTTGAAGAATAAGTTGACTTCTACGCCTATTTTGACCCTACCCAAGGGTACTAACAATTTTGTTGCAAATTGTGATGTACCCTATATGGGACTGAGTTGTGTTTTGATGAAACATAGTAAGGTCATGGCCTATGCTTCCAGGCAGCTTAAGGTTCATAAGAGAAATTACCCAATTCACGATCTAGAGTTGACGGCTGTGGTTTTTGTTTTGAATATCCGACTTCACTATTTATATGGGGTGCATGTGGATATTTATTAAAATCGTAAGAGCTTGCAGTATGTGTTTATGCAGAAGGAATTGAAGCTCAGGCAGACACGGTGGCTCTAGTTGCTTAAGAATTATGACATTGTCCTTCACTACCATCTAGGTAAAGTTAATGTCATTGTTGATGCTCTTAGCAATTCGTCCATGGGGAGCTTATCTAATGTGGATGAGGAGAAAAGAGGATTACTGAAGGATATTCATAGGTTGGATAACTTGGGAGTTCATCTCTTGGACTCTGAGTCATCTCTTGACATTTGTTCCTTACTTTATTTGATTCAAGATCCACTTATTCTTATATTTTTGCTTATTATGCACCACGGTTGGAGTTGTCTTATGGTTCATTATCTATGCTATTATGTTTATCTACTCCTGTAGGTGATTCTTTAGTAGTGGATCAAGTTTTTAGATCATGTTTTATGATTGTTAGCAATGTTGATACTTATGTTGATCTTATTATTCTAGATATGGTGTATTTTGATGTGATTCTAGGCATAGACTGGAAATCTCACTATTATACAATCATGGATTATTTTGCCAAGATCGTTACCTTAGCCATACCTAGTTTACTAGTCTGTTCACTACCGACCGATCTGGTATTCCCCCTATCCTTAGGATTGAGTTTTCCATTGATCCCAAGCCTGGTTCCCGACCTATTTTAATGGTACCTTACCATATGTCTCTTTTGGAGCTTAGGAGATGAATTCTTAACTTTAGGATCTTTTCGGTAAGGGTTTTATTAGACCTAGTGCTTCCTCTTAGGGAGCTCCTTTATTTTTTGTGAACAAGAAAGATGGTTCCATGCATATGTTATTTATTATAGGCAGTTTTATAAGGTAATGGTGAAGAACCGTTAACTTATGCCTCGCATTGATGATTTTTGTGACCAGCTTCAGGGTGGGGTAGTATTTTCTAAGATTGATTTAAGATCTTGTTACCATCAATTGAGGATTCGTGCCAAGGATATCCTAAAGATAGTCTTTAGGACCCGTTATGGTTATTATGAGTTCTTAGTGATGTTAATTGGGTTTACTAATACCACAACCTCATTCATGGACTTGATAAATTAAGTTTTCAGGCCTTATTTGATTCCTTCGTGACTGTATTCATCGATGACATCCTTGTGTATTTAGGAAGTAAAGAGTAGCATGCATAATATTTGAGGATTGTGCTCTAGACTTTGAGAGACAATATTCTTTTTTCCAAGTTCTCCAAGTGTAATTTTTAGCTCCATTCAATGACATTCTTTGGATATGTCATGTCTCAGGATGGTATTATGGTAGACCCATCTAAGATTGAGGCGATTCGTGATTGGGATAGACCTACATCTACAATTAAGGTTCATAGATTCATTGTTTTGGACGATAACTATAGATGCTTTATCGAGGGTTTTTCTACTATTTTAGTCCTTATGACAAGATTGACTTGTAAGGAGGATTCTTTCTGATGGTCGAAAGAGTGTAAGTCGAGCTTTGGAAAGCTCAAGTATTTCCTTACTTTATCCCCTATTTTAGCTCTTCCTATTGAGGATAGGGATTCACCGTATTTTTTGATGCTTTTGGTATTGGTGTCGGTTGTGTATTAATGCAGCAAGGTCATGTTATTTCTTATGCTTTGAGACAGTGTAAGGTGCACGAGCGCAACTACCCCACTCATGATTTGGAGTTTCTGGTAGTAATTTTCATGCTTAAGATTTGGAGGCGTTATCTTTATGGTGTGCATTATGAGATTTACATAAACCATCGCAGTTTTTAACATCTTATGACTAAGAGAGATCTTAATGCAAGACAAGTAGATAGATGGAGTTTTTAAGGATTATGATATTCCCATCTTGTGTCATCCGGGCTAGGCAAATGTTTTAGCGGATGCCTTGAGTCTGAAGGTCGTAAGTATGGGTTGCTTGGCTTATATTTTAGTTTGTTAGAGGCAGTTGGCATGGGATATTCAATCCTTATTTAACTTGATGGTCCGTCTTGATATTTCGGATCGTAGGAGGATTTTTGCTAGTGTGAAGATGAGGTCCTCATTATTTTAGCAAATTCAAGATCATTAGTTTGAGGATAGCAAACTTTGCTTTCTTCATGATTAGGTGTTAAGTGATGAATCTGAGGGCGTCACCATGGATTCTAGGGGTGTTTTAAGATTTGATGGTCTCATTTTTGTTTCGTAGACTGATGACTTGATTTAGTTGATTTTATGTGTGGCTCACAACTCTAGATATTCTACCCACCCTGACACAGCCAAGTTGTATGAAGAGACTAGAAAACAATTCAATTAGGGTTTTTATATCTTTAATTTAGCTTGTTTATGTATTTTAATACGTATTCATTGATTGTGATTACGGTTAAGTCTATTAGTGGCTAAATTCCCCCTTTCTGGGATTAAGACCAAGAACATGTTTACTTTCGCTTTGAATTGAGTTTGTTTTGATTGATTATCATATTTGGTTGTTTGTTTATCCTTTTTATCACTTTTTGAAAGAGTACCTAACCTTAGAATACATTTATTGTCGACCTTGTGATCTCGAGAGGGTGAATAGAAAGATAACGTGGGGACAGATAAATCATGGCTCTTATTCTTTACACAATAAGGAATTTGAATTAGCATCTAGGATAGGGATATACTAAGAATCCTTGCTTGATGAGACCATGATCATGTGATAAACCCTATGAATGTAGTAGTTGTAATGTCCAAGTTAGGTAGACGATTAGAGGTCGGGAGACCATGATCATGTCATAAACCCTACAAATTAACAACCAAGATGAGTAGTCCAACTAATATAGTTCAATAGCGTAGTATGATTGTTTGTAAGCCTTAACACTGGGTCTCTATCCATTGTTTGTCCAAAGTCATTACTTTTCTGAATTAGTTACTTAACTTTTAGTTTACAACTCAAACTCTCTTGGTTACTTTATCTTAATAGTTGAACTAGAATAGGATAGTTGTTAATATAAGTCCCTATGTGATCGATATTCGGCATTATTTAAGGACACTATATTATTTGGTGAGACCACGTACACTTGCGAGTGCACTATCAACTTTTTTGCGCCAATGTTGGGGACTTGTAAATATGCAACTATCTTGTTTTTATTTTGCTATATTAAGTTGTACATTGTTTAGCCATTTTTCTTTTTAGTTTCTTTTACTTTTTGTTCTCACACTTCTTGAAATGTCAGCCAAGGATAGATTGCTTTTCAGTGATGACGATTCTTTTTGTTTTTGTGGGGGACCCCATCGAGAGGCTTTTTGTCCAAATTTTTATGGAAGTGCGTGGATGGGACCTTCATAATATGAGGTAGAAATTGTCCTATCTATGGAGAAGACCACAATATGGTGTATGATTTGTGGTAATAGTGGTCATTTTGCAGCTATGTGTGTTGTCAATCCCGATTCAGAAATGTTTAAGGGCTATTCTCAAAGGCCATATTATGTGAACAACTACAATATAATGTGGAAGACTCATCAACCAATTCAATCATAGAAGAACCAGCAGCAACAGTTTCAGCAGCAGATTCAAGGATATCAGCCCACGATTCAAACTAGTAATATGGAAGAGATGCTGAAACAAATTTTAGTATCTTATGCACAGTTGACAGCAGACACAGAACCAGCAAGTGGCTACAAAGTAGTTGGAGAATCAGCTGGGGCAGATGCAGCAGGCAGAAAATACTAAGACTCAAGGTGTTTTGCCAAGTGACTCTGAACCTTCTAACAAAGTAGTAGCAATTAATTTGAGAAACGATAAAGAGCTAAATGAAAACTCTCAAAAGATAACTAAGGAGGTAGATGCAGAGTTGAATCTCAAAATAGATGCAGACAAAGTTGTTGATAATTCGAAGAAGTATGAGTACTCAAAAACTAAAAATGTTGAATAGGTTAAGGAGATACTTCCACTACTATCTACATAGAGTCTGAGTAAAGCAAAGTAGGATACTATCCAATGAAAGGAACATACACAAGAATCACAACCATTCAGTTGTCATCTTTCTTTTGAGACTGAAATTGAGAAGGTGAATAGGAGTAAGGATGTTCTGGATTATGTAAATTTTGAAGTGGGATTGGTTAGGCCTCACTCGAAGCACTTTTCTACATTATGTTTAGATGATGTCTTGTTAGTGGAATCATCCAAAATAGTGGGAGAGAGTGAAGATAAGGAACATAAATCCTATATTCTTGATTTTGAACCAAAAAGAAACATAAAACACACCTTACTTCAAGGCCGAGTGTTTTACTATGCATCATTCATTACTCGGTTCATTAATCTTTGTACCAACATCCTATGAGTAAAGAAAAAAGATGAATGTAAAGTTGAGGATGAAATTTATATCCTCAAGGTGGAGGAAAAAGTTGATTGGGTCATGCCGCGACAGTAAATCAAGCATTGCTTGGGAGTCAACCCAAGTTAAGGTATGTTTTATTTTTAGTATTTTTAGTTTTTACTTCACTAGTTTTTGTTTTTGTTCAATCATAGGTTCATGGGAATTCTGAGTACCAGAAAACCTAAGCTAAGAAGCATGGCAAAGATTAAGTGTAGGGTCCCCCGAACCCTCTTGATGTGTAAAGATGCTACTAGCTTATCCTAGAGTCCTAAGGGAGTATTTCTATCTCTACTTAAAATTATACTTTGGGGACAAAGCAAATTTTTATGTGTGGGGTGGGTAAATTCATAATTTTTGGAGTAATTTTTTTTTGTTAAGAATAAGTGAGATATTCTTGTTAGTGCTATATTTGACTGCATGATGCAAGTGTTTTGGCTGTAAAGCCGTGTTGATTATGTGAATCACTACTTTTGAGACTCCTAGTGACACGACCCGACCCTGGTCTTTGTTGTAATGGGTACCCCAAGTCCAACCAAGACTGGGGTCCACTCCCTATTACATATCCCAACCACCTATCTATAGCCTTAGATGGACTGAATTTCAAATATATAACAATATAGCATTATTGTTCTCATTAAGACTCTGGGATAGGATCACAACCATGACCGACCAAACCTAATAACCTGATAATGCTCAACTCACTCCTATAATTTAAAGGTGAGGCGGTCGTTGTCAAGTAACCCAATTTAAATTAGGGTTAAGTCTCATGGAGTGAATTATAGACTTCAAAACCTATGGATGCTCAAATTACTATGAGATTACCTGGATTTCTAACAAAAATGATATGTAAAATAAAATAGGGGACTTTGTTTGGAAACTCTTCACAAGAAACTTTAACAAGCACTTGGTAAATGAAACTATTACTTTGAATTAAAGATTTGAGGAGATCTTCGGATATGTCTACCTAAAGGTAATACATGTGGGTTGATGTTGGTTCATCTTGAAATTTAGTTGTTAACTAAATGATAGGCTAGATCAGAGATCATTAGGGTCAATCTTTCGACAAAACCACAACGATTTCACCCATTGACTCTTTCGAGCACGTAACAAGTGTGCAATTTTTCATAATCACCCAAAACCTCAATCAAGCATCCCTATTTCTAGGATGATGCTCTTGACATGATTTACACTCCTAATACACTTATTTCTAAGATTGCAAAAGATAGTAAACCATAGGCTCAATTATACACCATTGCCTCGTCCCCTTATAACCTTCTTCCAAAGATGTTATGGGATACCTAATGTTTACTTTCATCAATCTTTTGTGGATGATAAAGGGTATCTAGAGTTTGGAGTTTTCACCCATTAAACCCATTTAGAGATTTAGGGTTTTCACCCCTCAAATTTCAACCCATAAGCTCAAGCAATGGTGGAATCCATACTCAACAGATAAAATCCATGCAAACACAACAATACCCATACATAATTATACTTTAGTTCAATATAATCCCAAGACTAAATTACTTTGCTACTCAGGAAGAAAGTAAAGAGAGATATACCATAAGAATTATCCAAAGAGCCTCCAATGTTAGTTACATACTTTCCCAATTAGGGTTTTAAGCTTTGAATTCAAAGATATCTTATGAGGTAAGCAATACACCAAGAAGAAAGGGATTCTACCAATATATGATTTGGAATTAGTCTATGCAATTTTACAAATCTGCCCTAGGCATATTCCCATTGTTCCTTGATCGTACAACTTTGACCGCGACCTTGTTAGAGCGACTGTGATTGTGTTTTATGACCGCATTATGCTGACCATCTTGACTGACAGCGAATGCAGCCTAATGACTGCGATCATATTAACTGGGCTTGACAGATTTAGGTCTCCAACTACACTCTATTTTTGCATCGATTTGCTCTCTTTCTAGCTCCATTCCATATATGTTCACCTTGTCAACTGTATACCTTTAAAATATGGACATTAGTGCATTTAAATCATGATCATGTCTCATTTTTTACACAACACATGGTAGTGTGCATACATAATTAGTGCAACTGAGTGGTAAAATCACCACTCATAAACACCCCAAACTTAGAATCTTGCTTGTCCTCAAGAAACACTACCCTTTACTATGAGAGTTTTTCCATGTATCCCCCCTATTTAGCTCCCAATGCTCATAAAAACTCCAACTCGATTGCTACCACAAAAATCTTTTCACATATGGAAAAAAAAATTGCAACAACGCCCCTCAATATAAAAATAAAATAGTGGAGGATACTATAATGCCCCAAATATTGTACCCGAAATGCTACACGGTGCTCATGACACCGAAGGACCATAAGTTAACCTATGACTGATATTTGTACCTATATACTGCATAAAATATTTTATAATGCAGAAAAATGAACTAAAAGGCCATAAGGTTCAATACTGAACATGATCTGAATGATATAATATCTATGTGAGGTAATAGAATACCCAAAACAAAACTGAACATACTAAAGTCTGAAACATGATAGTCTAGAAAGACTCTAACTGACTGAACTGTCTTAGTAAGGAGTTGATGGGACATGTCCCCAACTAACTCCAACTAAAAAAAACTGATTAATAAGATAATAGGGAAATAATTATGTCCTCAAAAGATGAGGACTCACTTCTAACTCTGAGGACTCACTTCTAACTCTATCTGCGGATATCTGGAATCTACTGTTGCTTTGAAGCTCGTGTCTCTGAACCTATGGTATAAGACACCATAGCGCAAATGCATCAGTATTTTGAATGTACTGGTATGCATATGAGGTAGGCTGCATGCATAGGATTCATATGCATGAACAATAATAATAACTGACTAACTATCATGAGCATGAGAATACATGCATGAGATATAACAACTGACACTACTACTATGATAACAAGATTATGGAATTTGAATATTACTGATAACATGAGTGACTGTATTTGACAGTCCTGAATCTGATGGAAATATCTGAGTTTCGTACTGTATTTGAGTTTACTATATCTGACAGTCCTAAAATATGAAGAACTATCTAAGTTCTATTACTGAGATTGATTGACTGTATGTGACAGTCTCAATTCTGTAACATGGAACTATGGGAAGTAGTTATCTAACTGACATGCCCATGATACACCATTATGGCTGCGTTGGGGTCCAATCTGTAACCCTAATTGGAAGGGTGTCAATACCATGCCACTGTTAAGGACAAGATGTAGGCGACCCTCATATGATAGTGTCCCCTATATGAGAACGGTAGGGCCCTTATCTGACAGTGCTTATCCACCTCATCAACCCCCATAGGATAGTGTTAATGTCTCAATCTATGCTGGCTACATAGTTCTGGAATACAAGGATGAACTCTAAGAATCACACCCTCATCTGTTAGTGTGTTTTCCCATCCTTGGATTCACTTGGTGATAATTCCTGCTCCCATCTGAATAGGATAATTCCTACTCCTATCTGAATAGACTCTAAATCATGATTTACTAAACTGAACATAGGTTGAGTTACTGAATTTCGTTGACTAAAAGAATACTACTGATATCTAACAACTGACTGTGTTCATAAGATCATGAAAATTTCCTGAGTCATAAGACTATCTGAATTCTAAGGATTCATAGCTTGATTGAGAGTATCGTGAAAACATGACATGGCTCTAAGCACACAGCTAATATTTTGGGTACAAGTACCCCCAGGACTCGATAGAAGGAAACTGACAAAGCATGACTTGCTTGAATACATAATAATCACCATAATGGATTTACTGAAGCATTTCATCAAACATGTGATAGGCATAAGCTTGTACATACATGGGGATTTCATGAAAACATACTAGTTAGGAACTTTTTCTTCATTTAGGCATTAAATCAAATATATTGTAGGCATGGTACATGTAAATATCATTATACAACAATTAAATATCATGGTCACATTCTTATTTCATCATTCAAGGGTTTAGTTATAGGTTTGCATGAATCTATATCTATAATAATTAAACCCACATAGAAATTATCACCCAACATAGAGTAGAATTCAATTTCTCATTTATTAACATGAATAAGAACAGCCCAATCATGAAATCATAAAGAAAAATCCATAACTTGAAGTTGGAAAAAGGATTCTTGGACTTCATGGATGAAAGGAGACCATGAATGAACACTATGCATACCTTAGTTCGTGATTTCGTGAAGATTGATGGTGAAACCTTCTTGAAATTGGATCTTCTATTAAAACCCTAGCTTGTTTGTGAGAGTAACTTGAGAGAAACTAGTATATCTTTGGTGAAAAATTAGTTGAATCACGTGTTAAATGGCTTAAATAAGGGTGGGAAGTTGACCCTTTTAACACTGGATGTGTCATTTAATTTCAGTAATATTTTCCTGAACTAAACCCCTGGCATGCCATGTCACTAGAATTTGACAATTGGTAAACTGAGGGATGGCACGACGCGGAGCCATTGTGTTTCCCCTTCTTTTGCGACCTGGAACTTTGGTGCGATGCAGAGGAAATCGCGCTAAGACACTAGAAAAGGACAATTCTAAATTTGGGCCCTGGCGCGATGCGCCATAATTGCAGACCCCTACTGGAATTTGTCAAATTCTATTTCCTCTGGTGGCATGGTGCACCACTAACTAATATGATGTTGTTTAATGATGGGAACTTGATATAGTCATAACTTCTGACCTGGTTATCAAATTTGGGTGAATCTTATATCGATGGAAAGCTTATTAAATTTCTCACATGACAAAAAGTAAAAATCTTGAAAATTACTCATGGAATAACCATTATTCAATTTCAAAGATAATACTAGACATTCTTGAGATGAAATTAGCTAGGAAAAAGTATGCGGTATTACAATATCTCCCCCTTGAGAACATTCGTCCTCGAATGAGACTGACTAAGATGGGAGAAAAGACAACTAACGTAGATACTGAACATGAATAAATGGAACATGATCTCATGAATGACATGACTGATAAGCTAAATATATAATACTGAACATGAATATCTGATGCATATGTAACTGCTTCATGAATGTACGACTGAGTGTTCTAAAGAACTAAGTTTCTTACAATGAGAATACATGTCTGATGCATAATTACATAACTGAACTGATACATGCGTGAATGACTGAATATGCAATGGTACTTGACACCAAGTTTATAGTGGGAACGTGACCATGAAACTGCATACCAAGTTTGTGATAAACACTAAACATGAAGCTGAGTAAACTTAAGGAAAACTATTACCTTGAGCTTGATCTGAGTTGGCGAAGAAGAGGTGAGGATACTTCGTATGCATATCTGCCTCTTGTTCCAAGTAGCTTCCTCAACGAACTAATTTTCCCAAAGAACCTTAACTAGAGGCACTTCTTTGTTCCTCAATCTACGATTCTGATAGTCTAAGATTTCGGCTGGAATCTCTTCATAAGAGAGTATTTTGAACATCAATGCTCTGAATGGGGACTACAACTAATGGGTCACCTGTGAACTTCTTGAGAAAAGAGACATGAAAGTCTGGATGAACTGAGGCTAGATCTGAAGGCAATTCAAGATCGTAAGCTACCTTTCCAAATTGATTGAGAATCTTGAAGGGACCAATATATCGAGGACTGAGTTTTCCTTTCCTACAGAGCCGTTTCACTCCCTTTATGAGAGAGATATTTAGGTAGATATGATCACCAATCTCAAACTCGATATCTTTTCTATGAACATCTACATAAGACTTCTATCAGCTATGAGCATCCCAGAGTCTTTCTCTAATCAACTGAACTTTTTCTAAGGTTTTGAATACTAAGTCAAGCCCTATAACTGAGGCCTCACTAACTTCGAACCAACTAATTAGATATCTACATCTACTTTCGTTGAGAGCTTTGAATGAAGCCATCTGAATACTGGAATGATAGTGGTTGTTGTATGCAAACTCAATCAAAGGTAAGTGGTTATCCTAATTTCCCTTAAAATTAATTGTACACGCACTTAGTATATCTTCTAACATCTGAATGGTCCTTTCTGCTTGACCATATGTCTGTGGATGAAAGTTTGTACTAAGATAAACTAGGGTAACAAGACCCTTTTGGAATGCTTTCCAAAAATGAGAGGTAAACTGGGTACCCCTGCCTGAGATAATGGACAACAAAACACCGTACAATCTAACCAACTCCTTGATGTAGAGTTTGGCATAATCCTTGATTGAATAAGAGGTATGAACTGGAAGGAAATGAGTTGATTCGGTCATTCTGTCTACAATGACCTAAACTGAATCATGCTGATTATGAGTTAGAGGCAAACCCGTCACGAAGTACATGTTCACAACTTCCCACTTCCAAGTAGGAATACTGAACTCCTGCATGGACCCACTAGGATTCTAATGCTCTATCTTAACCTACTGACATGTAAAGCACTTAGCCACAAACTCTGCAATGTCTCTCTTCATCCCACTCCACCAATAGATTTTCTGCAAGTCGCGGTACATCTTTGTGGCCCTTGGATGAATAGAGTAGCACGCACCATGCGCTTCTACAATAATTTGCTGCCTTAAGTCATCTACACTTAGAACACAGAGATGACCCTGACAACGAAGGACACCATCTCCCCCTTGGGAGAAAACCTCTAATTTCTGATCCTGAATTGACTCTTTCAACTTGACAAGGCTGGGATCTCTATCTTGCTTTTCTTTTACCTCAGACACTAGAGAGGATTTTGAACTACTCTGAACCCATATATCACCCTCATCTATATCGATTAAGCGAACACCTGGCCTAGCAAGCTGATGGACTTCCTGAGCTAACTTCTACTTACTGTCCTCAACATGATAAACACTACCCATGGATAGTCTATTATGAGCGTCGGCCACTATGTTGGCCTTGCTCGAATGATAAAGGACACTCATGTCATAATTTTTCAAGAGATCTAACCACCTTCTCTGACAAAGATTGAGTTCTTACTGAAAAAATACATATTAAAGACTCTTATGATCTGTGAAGACATCTATATGAACTCCGAAGAGAAAATGCCTCCAAATCCACCAGGCAAAGACTACAGCTGCTAACTCAAGATCATGAGTAGGATAATTCCTCTCATGGGGTTAAAGCTTTCTGTAGGCGTAGGCTATGACCTTACCATGCTGCATGAGGACACAACCTAGACCCACTCTGGATGCATCATAATGTACTATGAACCTATCTGAACCATCTGGGAGAGCTAAGACTGGAGCTGAGGTGAGTCGAGTCTTCAACTCTTAAAAACTCTTCTCGCAAGGATCTGACCACTTACATGGCTTTCTTCTAAGCCAATCTAGACAAAGGGGATGCAATAGAAGAAAATCCATCAACAAACCGTCTATAATAGCCAGCTAAACCCAAGAAACTCCTAATATCTGATGGAGAAATAGGGGAGGCCAATTTCTTACTGCTTTGGTCTGTTAAGGATCTACTCTAATGCCATCACCAGAAACAATGTGACCAAGAAATGCTATTGACCTTAGCCAAAATTCTCACTTACTGAATTTGGTGAATAGCTGATGATCTTTGAGAGTCTGAAGTACTATTCTGAGATGGTCTGAATGATCATGCTCACTATGGGAATAGACCAGAATATCATCTATGAAGACTATAACGAACATGTCCAAGTACTGCTTGAACACATGGTTTATGAAGTCCATGAAAGTGGCTGGGGTATTGGTAAGACCAAATGACATGACTATGAATTTAAAGTGACCATACCAAGTATGGAAAGCTATCTTAGGAATGTCACATTCTCTGACTCTGAGATGATAATAGCCGGACCTAAGGTTTATCTTAGAGAAATAACTAGCACCCTGAAGTTGATCAAACAAGTCATTGATTCTGGAAAGAGGATACTTGTTCTTCACTGTGACCTTATTGAGTTGATGGTAGTCTACACACATCCTAAGAAAACTATCTTTTTTGCGCAAGAATAATACTGGAGTGCCCCATGGGGAAATACTAGGCCTGATGAATCCCTTATCTAAGAGATCCTTCCATTGTTTTTCAGTTCTCTGAGTTCTGCTGGTGCCATTCTGTATGGTGGAATATATATAGGCTGAGTATCTGGAAAAAGATCATATCCGAAGTCTATTTCCTTTTCGGGAGGAATTCCTATAAGATCTTTGGGAAAGCCATTGGAATATTCACCTACAACTGGAACCGATTCAAGGCTAGGAGTTTTGGAACTAGTGTCCTTAACTCAAATAAGATGATAGACACATCCTTTATATATCATTTTCCATGCTCGAAGGTAGGAAATAAGCTGACCTTTGAACGCTGAAGTACTACCCTTCCACTCAAGGACAGGTTCATTCAGAAACTAAAACTGGACTATTCTGTTTCTGTAGTCGACTGTGGCATAGCAGGAATAAAGTTAATCCATGTCGAGAATGATATAAAAATCAGTCATCTCTAATTCGACTAAGTTTTCTGAAGTAACTTTCTGAAATATCATAATCAAGTAGTTCCTATATACCTATCGGGCATGATGGTTTTACCCATTGGGGTAGAGACTCGAAAGGACTCTGCTAGGATTTCAGGACTAATTCTGAAATTGCCTGCTATATAGGGAGTAACAAAAGAAAAAGAAGCTCCTGGATCTAGCAAAGCATAACACATACATATGAAAGATCTGTAATGTACCAATAACTACATTAGGAGAATTTTCCTGATCCTATTGGGACTGAAGAGAATAGAGATGATTTGGACGTTGCCCACTAGAAGCACTGGTGGTGGCACCCTGCGGATTTAGGTGACCGAACTGAGATGAGGAGCAGATATGACTCTGATAACCTGACTGTGGGTATTCTCTGACTCTGTGGCCTGGCTTGCCACAATAGAAACAGACATCACTACCAGATCTTTAAGCACCCATGTGGTTTTTACCATAAGTCTGACAAAGGGGATTAGTTCAGGCATTGCTAACACTGCCCTGAGACCTAGAGCCTGGCGCTCTATCTCTGTTACCCTCCCTAAACTTAGGAACTGAAGTACCGGCTGAAGAAGGGGATGGCATTTATAACTTAGGACAAAACTGGGAACGATTTTCTCCTTCTGATTTAGGCTGAGCGAGTTGAAACTACCTGTCTTCACTCTCTTATTATGCTTCTCCCTTTACTTAATATTCTACTCCTCTATCTGCTGAGCATGAGTCATGACCCTAGATAAAGTCATGTTACTATTCAACATGGCGGATATGCACTCATTAACCATGTTATCATTCACCCATGAAGCGAACTTACTTATCTTGGCTCTACTGTCTACAACTACATAAGGGGAATATCTAGCTAATTGAGTAAACATAAGAGAATACTCTTTCACTATCATATTGCCCTACCTGAGGTTGATGATTTCTAGCAACTTAGCCTCCCTAAGGTCTTGAGGAAAGAATCTATCTAAGAATGCAGGAACAAACTCCTCCCACTCAATAAGACCTGCATCATTTGACCTCTCTGACTTCCACTATTTGAACCAAGTATGAGCCACATCCTACAACTGATATACAGCTAGCTCAGTACTCTCAACAGTATTCACCCCCATGATGTCTGTTACCTTATGAACCTGATCAATAAATTCTTGAGAGTCGTCATCTACCTTAGACCCGAGGAAGGACGGAGGATTCATTCGGGTGAAGTCCCGAATCTTAGCTGCAGTTGAATTGGCCACTGGTTTGGCCGAAATGACTGTTGTCCATTCATTTTGAGATGCAACTGATTGAGCAAGAGCAGTGAGTGCGGCCCTGAAATCCACATGAGAAACATGATCGCCCAAAGGATCTTTGGGCTGAAGGGCTGACTGATTTCTGTTTCTTATTTTAGAAGGCATGTTTTGTACAAGAAAGGGGGAAACATATTAGATTGAGATATTGACTTGAGATTATGATCACTGGCATGACATAAATATTGAAAGAAGGGAAACTGTTCCTAAAACATCTTATAGCCTCTTGCACATAAATGTGGCGAACAACACACCCATGTACAAGACTCGACTAGATGTGGATTTTAGACTTCCTAGAACTCTATTGAACCTTAGGCTTTGATACCAAGTTTGTAACTGCCCGAATCTGGTACCCTAAATACTACACGGTTTTTATGACCCTGAAGGACCATAAGTTAACCCATGACTAATATTTGTACCTGTATACTGCATAAAATACTTTATAATGTGGAAATATGAACTGAAAG
>NC_061121.1:138034670-138083293 GCF_002878395.1 Capsicum annuum | reverse complement strand
ATACTGAAGTCTGAAACATGATAGTTTAGAAAACCTCTAACTGACTGAACTGTCAAAGTAAGAAGTTGATGGGATATGTCCCCAACTAACTCTAACTATAAAAAAATAATTAATGAGATAATAGGGAAATAATCATATCCTCGAAAGATAAGGACTCACTTCTAAGTCGGTCTGCTGATATCTGGAATCTACTGTTACTCTAGAGCTCGTGTCTTTAAATCTATGGTACAAGACACCATAGCGAAAATACGTTAGCACTTTGAATGTATAGGTATGCATGTAAGGTAGACTAAATACATTGGGTTCATATGCATGAACAATAATAATAACTGACTAACTATCATGAGCGTGAGAATACATGCATGAGACATAACAACTGACACTAATACTATGAAAACATGATTAATGAATCTAAATATAACTGATAACATGAGTGACGGTATCTGACAATCCTGAATCTGATGGAACTATTTGAGTTTCATACTGTATCTGAGTTGACTGTATCTAACAATCCTAAAATATGAAAAAGTATCTGAGTTCTATTACTGAAACAAATTAACTGTATCTGACAATCCTGATTTTGTAACATAAAACTGTGGGAAGTAGTTATCTAACCGACATGCCACTAATATGCTATTATGGCTGAGTTGGGGTTCAATCTGTAACCCCAATTAGAAGGGTGTCAATACCACTCCACCGGTAAGGATAAGTTGTGGGCGACCCTCATCTTATAGTATCCCCAAACGAGAATAGTGGGGCCCTTATCTGACAATGCTTGTCAACCTCATCAACCCATATGAATAGAATCTGAATCATAATTTACTAAACTAAACATGGGCTGAGTTACTGAATTCCATTGACTGACGGAATACTACTGATATCTGACAACTGACTGAGTTCATAAGATCATGGAGATTTTTTGAGTCATAAAACTATCTAAAGTCTAAGGATTCATAGCTTGACTGAGAGTATCATGAAAACATGACATGGCTCTAGGCACACAGCTAATATTTTGGGTACAAGTACCCCTAGGACTCGATAGAATGAAACTGACAAAGCATGACTTCCTTGAATACATAATAATCACCATAATACATTTACTGAAGCATTTTATCAAATATGTGATAGGCATATGCTTGTACATACATGGGGATTTCATCAAAACATGATAGTTAGGAACTTTTCCTTCATTTATGCATTAAATCAAACATATTGTAGGCATGGTACATGTAAACATCATTGTACAACAATTAAACATCATGGTCACATTTTAATTTCATCATTCAAGGGTTTAGTCATAGGTTTGCATGAATCTATATCTATAATAATTAAACCCATATAGAAATTATCTCCCAACACAGAGTATAATTTAATTTTTCATTTATTAACATGAACAAGAACAACCCAATCATAAAATCATAAAGAAAATCCATAACTTCAAGTTGGAAAAAGGATTCTTAGACTTCATGGATGAAAAGAGTCCATGAATGAACACTATGCATACCTTAGTTCATGATTTCGTAAAGATTGATGGTGAAACCTTCTTGAAATTGGATCTTTTATGAAAATACTAGCTTGTTTTTGAGAGAAAATTCAGAGAAACTAGTATATTTTGGGTGAAAAGTGGTTGAATCACGTGTTAAAGTGCTTAAATAGGTGTGGGAAGTTGACCCTTTTAACCCTGGATGTGTCATTTAAATTTAGTAAAATTTTCCTGAACTGAACCCCTGGCACGACGCGACGTTATTGCACCATGTCACTAAAATTTCACAATTGGGAAACTGAGGGATGGCGCGACGCAGAGCCATCACGTTGCCCTTTCTTTTACAACCTGGAACTTTGGTGCGACGCGGAGGAAATCATGCTAGGACACTGGAAAAGGATAATTTTGAATTTTGACCCTGGCGCGATGCGCAATAATCGTAGACCTATACTGGAATTTTCCAAATGCCATTTCCTCTGGTGGCACGGCACTCCGGTGACTAATATGGTGTTGTTTTACTATGGGAACTTGAAATAATCGTAATTTCTGACCCGGTTATCGTATTTGGGTAAATCTTATATCGATGGAAAGCTTATTGAATTTCCCACATGAAAAAAATTGAAAATCTTGAAAATTCCTCATGGAATAACCATTATTTAATTTAGAATCTAATACTAGACATTCTTGAGATGAAATTAGCTACAAAAAAGTGTGGGGTATTACAGATACAATGGACCTTGAGGAGCAACCATGTAACAACTACCAACACTCAATAAATGAGTCTCATATTGACTATAATCATGTTATTCCTCCATATATCTCATTGTGTAGAAGATGCCAATATCACCCACCTCAACTAGTTATATGCCTTCTCATAAGAAAGGAAAAATTTATACACTTAGTTACCAATTATGCAACAAGGAATTTTAACTGCAAACACTCACTTTCTCAAGAAATTCTCCATGTTAACAAGTACCATGCCATAGGCTTGTCCCTATTTTCAATCACCACTATAATGACCACACTTGGTTTGGAATCATAAAGGGCTTTTTGATCTTGTAATGTAGGTTTAGGGTAGGATATTAGTTTAGGACGATAAGGTTAAACCCTCCTTGAACTTTTACATCATAATCCCTTTTTGGGCCACTTCTTTTTCCTTTACTAATTTGCCTACTTTGCCCCTTTATTTACTCATATTTTTTTGCCTCTTTTTCTTTACACTTTGCATACATTTAGAATTCTTGCATTTCTTTTTATTTGATGGACTATCTCTTCCTTCAAAGCAAAATGCTTACTTGTTTAAGCTCGTAGGCACTTTCTTATGACTTCGTGGCTCAACCATACTTTCTTTTTCTTTCCACCAACCCCAACTTAGGCTTTTAGCCTCAATTCGTAGTCTTAAGTTCAAGGAGGATAGGGTTCAACAGAGGATGAATAGAAGGGTTACGACTTATAATGCATTTGGCAAAAAAAAATCCAAAGGCTCAAAGAGGATGACTAGGGGTAACTCCTATGTATTGGTAGGCTTTTTAGGTTAAAGTGCGATTCAATAATAACAAGATGGCCTAACATCATTTTACCAACCAAGCGTGATCAAAAATTAATTTGAAAGACTAATTGGGCAAGTTCTAGATGGTACAAGTCACATAAGATGTAGACAATTAAGATCACATACATGGCATTCGAATGTTGTAAAGGGGGTTCAATTGTTCTACCTGCTCGAGACAAAGATGAAGTATTCCCTATTTTTCCAAAGTTAATTTTCAGAGTCATAGAAAGAGAGAAAGTTTTGTCACAAGGTTACTAACATCCATGCCTTTGAATTTTGCAAAATTGTTAGACGGGGGGTTTTTTTGCTTTAGTATCAGTACCACACATAATTTGCTAATCAAGGAAACAACCAAAGTTATAGTCTCACATTGAGAACTATAGTGCGGGTGATCTACCCATATAGTTACTCAGACTTTACCAATGGGTATAAATGCAATCCCAAATCATTAATGCCATAGGTACTCACTCTTACCTTATATCCATGGTTAAAACCCAATCACGAATCACCCATTAAAATTAAAATAAAGTAACAAATTAAGAACAAAGTACTTAATTCATGGAAATGTGGGCATTGTCAGAGTGCCCGAATATTACAACCCAAATAAAAGTAAGGATCATCTAAAAGAGTAGAAGAGTATGCAGAAATAATACAAGCCCAAATGAAATGAACAAGGAAAAACCCCCAACTGAAAAGGTAAAAGTGTCCCTACTACATAAATAATAAAGGATAACAAAGAGATAAGGGTGCTCCCTAAAACCCCATCAAGGACCGCTATCATTCTCAATTTTTGCATCATCACCATTTACCTCAAGATTAGGCCATTCCTTCATGCAAAAACTTAAATGAGGGTACGAGAAAATTAGGGAAGGAGTCAGTTGATCAACTAGTTGTGGTGTCTACCGTTGTGGTTGAATGACCGAGATCGCAGACATACAGGTAACCGTGATCGCGCTTAGGTACTGCAATTATGGTAATCGAGGGTAGCTCTGCTCTCCTATTTTCCGTTGTCCAGCTTTTCTAATTGATTTTTACCTATGTAATCTTTGTTTAGTTTTCAACTTAGATTTGCACAATTCCCCTTTTCTATGCTTATCCCAAGCACTCCATAGTGTCATATATGCATGAGTTATTCATATGCTAAACCTAACATCAATACTATAAAAATATAATTAAAAGGATATGAGCCATCCTTATGGCATTATGGGTTTCCTGCCACATAGAGCCTTAGTTATTATCATGGCACGCCATTGACATTCATCAATTTTTCAAGGGGGATCCTCAAGTCCCCACTTATTAAACTCTCCTTCATTAATTAACCTCTTGGCAACTCTTTTCATTTTTTTCTTCTCTTTGTCGACTTGATTTTGAGATAAACCCTCTTTTGACTGAGTGTTGGGCATCTTTCCTCCCTAGTCCTCTTTCAATTGATCTTCCTTTGCTTTTTAACTCTCCGTACACATTTCCAAGATTTGATCATCTTTCTGGAGGTTGGCAATCCACTAGTGGAATTTCCCCTAGGTTTAGCATCTAGATGTGTGAAGATTAGTCCCATTTGGATCTCCAATTCTTCGATAGAGGCTGAATGGGAGACCATAGTTTTAGAGAGTGAAATAAAGTCCTCTTTTAATTCAAGGACCTTTTTGTCTATTCCTTCAACTCTATTCAAAATTCTTACAGGGATATCCTCCGTTCTACATCTGTAGGCGTCAATGGAGCTTGACTCTTTGTTAGAAACTCGATCATGGTGAGGCATAAAATAGAAGTACTCATGTTCCCAATCTCTCTAAAATTGACTACCAACCTAATTCTCCTACCTTGATTCCTACCTTGCCTACGATAGGCCGGGTGAGAACCCTCTGAATGGTTTACTAAATACCAAATTTCTTCATCCATATTCCTATATTCTTCATCTTCGTCATAGGTTTTTGATGTTAAGGGATTCTCCATTTTCACCGGTGTACACATGACATACTTGGTTAGGAGCTCAATTTGATTTAAGATCTTTACCGTGGTTTTCTCTTGCTCCTTGGCCCACTTTCTTTGTTCTCTACTAACCTGGGCTTGGATGGAGAGCTATTGGAAATGTTGATGCCTTGGATATGCCATTCCTAATTGTGTTTAGTTACCTCTCTCAACAATTTTGTAGTAACATTAAAGTGCAAGTTTAAGAGAGAACCTTCTGCCTCATTGTTTTCCATCGTTTAGTTCAAAGGATCTAGTGCTCGATAGAATATTTGGAGAAGTATCTTCCCTAAAATCTCATGATTTGGGAATTTGGCTAACTTTCTATGAAATATCTCCCATACTTCATGAAGCATTTCCCCGTTCCTTTGTCTAAATTTCATGATTTCATCTCTCGGGTGACACACCTTAGAGGGAGAAGTATTGATCTAAAAACATCTTTGTGAGCTCATTCCATGAAGTGAGTGAAGCCATAGGGAGTGTGCAGAACCACAACAATGCTTCACCCATTATTGAGAACGTAAAGAGATAGAGCCGAAAGGACTCTTGAGTAATATGAGAAATCTTGAAGGGTGTACGTTATCCAAAAAATTCCTTAAGTGAACATATGGATCCTTAGAAGCTTGACCCCTATATAGCCCCTTTACTTGCAAAACATAAAGCATAATACTAGTCACATGAAATGTCCCATTCCCATAGAGAGGTGGGATACACGTTTCACTCGCACGACTTCTACCATTTAAGTGGCTTTCTCCATGAGTGGGTACATTAAATGACTCCACAGGATTAGTGTCTTCAGTCATAGTTTCGTTCATGCTAGGATTACCTACAAAAGATCCAAAAACAACAAAGAAAATAACTACTCCACTCTAGATACTCCCTAGTAAGAATAAAACCGCACAAGTAAAATCTATATTTCACTCCCCGACAACGATGCCATTTTGATAACTCTCAACTCACTCCCATAAATTAAGAATGAAGTGGTCATTGTCAAGTAACCTAATTTGAATTAGGGTCGAATTTCAAGGAGTGAATTATAGATTTCAAACCCTAGTGATGCTTAAATTAATATGAGATTACATGGAATGCTAACAAAAATGAAATGTAAAATAAAATTGGGGGATTTCTTTGGAAACTCTTCACAACATACTTTAACAAGAACTTAGTAAATGAAACTATTACTTTAAATTCAAGATTTGAGGAGATCTTCGGATTATGTCTACCTAAAGGTAATGCATGTGGGTTGATTTTGGTTCATATTGAAACTTAGTTGTTAACAGAAGGATTAGCTAGTTCGAAGAGCCTTAGGATCAATCTTTCAACAAAACCGCAACGATTTCACCCGTTGGCTCTTTCGAGCACCTATCAAGTGTACAATTTTTCATAATCACCCAAAACCTCAATCAAGCATCCCTACTTCTAGGATGATTCTCTTGACATGATTTACGCTCCCAATACACTTATTTCTAAGATTGCAAACGGTAGTAAATCATAGGATCAATTGTCCACCATTGTCTTTTCCCCTATAACCCTCTTTAGAGGATGTTATGGGTTACCTAGTGTTAAGGGTTTCTAGAGTTTGGGGCTCTCACCCATAAAACCTATTTAGAGATTGGAGTTTTCACCCATCAAATTAAAACCTATAAGCTCAAGCAATAGTGGAATCCATACTCAACAACTAAAATATATGCAAACAAAATAATACCTACACACAATTACACTCTAGCTCAATATAATCTCAAGAAAAAATTACTTAGCTACTCACGAAAATAGTTAAGAGTGATATACCATAAGGATTATCCAAAGCAATCATTCTTCTAAAAGATCCTAAGAAATTTAGCCTTCAAAGTTACTACACCTAGCCCAATTAGGGTTTCAAGCTTTGAATTCAAAGACATCTTATGAAGTAAGCAATACACCAAGAAGAAAGGGTTTTTGCCTATATATGGTTTAGAATTCATCTATGTAATTTTACAAATTCGCCCTGGGCATATTCCCGCTGATCCGTTATCGCACATATTTTACCACAACCGCATTAGCACAACTGAGATTGTGTTCCGCGATCGCGTTATGCTGACCGTCTTGACTAACCGTGATTGCGATCGCGGTAACTGGGGCTAACATCTTTAGGTCACTAACTGTATTCTTTTTTGTATCCATTTTCTCTCCATTCCACATATGTTCACCTTCTCAACTATATACCTGAAAAATATGGATATTAGTGCATTTAAATTATGCTCATGTCTCATTTTTTTTATACAACACATGGTAGTGTGCATACACAGTTAGTGCGACTGAGTGGTAAAATCACCACTCAGCAGGTATAATTATTGAAACACTTAAAACCATAAAACAAAGACAAGTCAACTGCACTTAGGTTTCTTATTGTTGTTCTACTTAAACATAAACAAACACACATGAAACCTAAACATGCTGGTTCTAACTAAGTTAACACAGTTGATAGGAAAAGAAATATGGTGACAAAAACCCTCAGTTGAGGTACAACCCCACCCCCAACTAAATGCTAATGCACTATCCCCAGTGCATAATAAAAACTAAACAACAAAAGGGTGAAAGGACATATATGTGATTCTTTAGGCATATGAAGCTGACTCAACCTCATCAGGGGCATCACGTAGTTGATCAAAGGGAGGAGGTGGTGGTGTATGACTAGAAGAGGTACCTAATTCCATCTTGAAACATCTTTACTTATCAATGGTAAGCTGAATAATTGAATATGTAGTGGCTTTTGTTAAGGGTTGCTGATACTCCTTATCTCCCAACTCATCCACCTCAGGTTCTCTCTTGGACCTAATAGGAGGGGCCTCATAATTCTTAGAAAATAAATCAAAGATCATTGGAGGAGGTCTGCGCAATGGTTGTGTTAAAGAATGAACCACTAAAGGGACGATTGGAATGTGGATCTCAACTAAAAGCACGTCTCTAATCTTAATATGGCCACATCCTTGCATAGTCATGATAAATCAGGCACTTGGACCTTACAAAGTTGCCTACTCATCCGAGCCTTAAAACTATCTCTACACCCATGCATCTCTCTCATGAACCCTTCCATGGTGGTCATCATATTTCCCTCAACTCTATCCTTAGAAGCTTATAATATGGTCTTCTCCCATGGTCTTATCTGA
The DNA here is from genome assembly GCF_002878395.1 of Capsicum annuum. NCBI lineage: Eukaryota > Viridiplantae > Streptophyta > Magnoliopsida > Solanales > Solanaceae > Capsicum > Capsicum annuum. The sequence goes on along the minus strand of NC_061121.1, from coordinate 138,075,150 downwards.
CTGAAAAGTATGGATAATTAGGTTTGTATCTATTTAAGGCAATATGCCAACTCACATTGTTGATCCACCATCTTCTACAAGAACTCTTAAGACACACTCACAAAACTAGCAACTGATGGGTAAGGAGGCAAAGTGAAAGTCACAACTGGTGCTGAAGTAGAAGACAACACTGGTGATGATGTGCCCGCGACCCTCTCACTGCCTGCAATAGTCAAAGGTGCTACTCTCTAATTGCCCATATTAATATCAACACAAACAAGTGTCGGCCTCTTAACATGCTTGGCCAACATAGAGGGCCCCTCAAAATGGGCCATTCCTAAAGAAGTAGGTGTCTGAGCTCGATGTAGCATAATTGGGTTAGCCACATCCTTAATCATGCCAATGTCTGCCATATGGGTCACCTCAACCCTCTAATTATTATCTAGAATAGCCGACACTCCATCCATATCACATAACCTCTGTACCAAACATATTAAGGGAAGGGTGGTGAACTCTATAAATGCTCTTTCGTAGATGTCATCCCAAATCTACGTAGCAAAGTCAATGTCATGACTAGCTATAAAGATAATAATAAATACTGTTCTATCTAAGTAAGCACATTGTCCTTAAATGTCAGACTTAACTAGTTCCTCACTACTGTTCACCAAAACTTTACTGTAAAGTGCAGCGATGCCTTCTTAATCTAGCCCTACTGTCCACCAGAACTTTGCTACAAAGTGTAGCGATGTCTTCTTAATCTTGCGTTTCCCCTCAACCCAAGGGGCATCAGTACCTAAATTTGTAATTTTCTCAGCTGCCCATCTAGCAAAGTCTATTTTTATGCTCTATGCCCAACATCCTTCATTATGCGGCTACTCCACACTAGCCTCAAATGGTAGTCCAGCTCAAATGTGGTTGCCAACCCCACATAATCCATCCTAAACAAAACTCGCCTGATGGTCTCCTTAGATATATCCATCCTAACCCTACTTACTAGTATATGGGTCAGTAGGGGTTGGTCAACTCCTCTACCCTTAGTTGCGGTAATCGATTAAACTGATAATGCATATGAAGTATAGAACTATAGGAAAATCTCCAAATAGTAAGGTATAACGCCCTAGGGTTATGGTCCAGTAAAATTTTCTAAGTTCTAAGCTTTCTGCCTAGAGATGGCTTAACTGACGAGTCGTAATGTGTCTTGATGGGTTAGGCGAACCTAGTCATAAGGTGTCCAGTGAATAGTGCTTGAGTTACTGTCCTAAGTATAACTTAGAGGTACGATTCACAGAGAGTCTTGATGAGTTCTATGGATCCAATCGTAACAAAATAAGAAATTAAGTGGCTAAGTTTTTCTCTAAATACTAGTGGTAATAGCACCCAAGCGCACACGCAAGTGTACATGGTTTTATCAAGTAGTAAAGTAGCCTAATTAAATACAAGGGTCGATCCCACAGAGACTTGATTTAACAATGATTCAATTCTAGTTTAACTTTAAGGATTAATTTAGTGAAAACGGAAATAATAATGCGTAAGTAAAAGTGCTTGAGATAATCAATAGGATAAAACCCAGGGTTAAAGCACTCCAAATAATCATACTATGTTATTGAATTTCATTTGTTAACTTGCTTATCTTGATTGTTGATTCGTATGGTTAATTACATGATCATGGTCTCCCGACCTTTAACCTTTTACCTAATATGGACATTACAACTACATCGTTGAGCGAGGACGTAGTAACCTAATTAAGTTATTAACGTTATAATCCAAGATTTGAATCAAGTAAGGCTACTAAGTACATCCTTGTCTTAGATGCTAAGTCTAATTCTTTATTTCATAAAAGAATAAAAACCCAAACTTTTTAATTCCAATATTCTATCACCCTATTCCCTCTCCTGACATCAAAAGGTTGATAATATATGTATTTTATGGGTGATCAATACATAAAATAATTAAAAGAATAAAAAACAAACAACCAAATAGGAAAAGCAAATCCAATGAAATTAATCCAAAATAATAATAATAATGTTCTTGGTTTAACCCCGGAAAGAGGGTTTTTAGCCGATAATATTCATAATCAGGATCCAATTAATTGAATACATGATATGAATAATTAAAAGCAAATTAAAGAATAAAATAAACCTAAGAAATACATGTAGCAGCCTCCTAATAATTCTCCATTGTTTGAGCACCGTTCCAGGTGTTAATCTTGTCCCCAAAATTGTCCAATATTTCCTTATGTGTCTAGCCTCTGTGTGTATATATATATATATTATATTACTAATCACACTCTAGGTGGGATTAAGAATTGCACTAGATGCTCCAAAGATTCCCACCAGTCGCCCTTGGTACGTGTACCAACATTTTATTTGTAATATATTCCATTCCTAAATAGAATTGTATTTTGCCATAAATGTGCACTATCAATGTGATGCGATGCTGGCAGTGTAAAAATAAATAATGTGATGCAACGCGATGAGATCACGTCGGCTCACTGGAATTTGCGTCTAGATTTTTGGATAAGTATTGAACGTCCTATTCTTTGTCCATGCCTTTGGTAGTGTATTTCCAATGAATTTCCGGCATTTAATTCATCAATATATCACCATATTCTGATCACAATGACTCCTATAATATCACACACCACATATTAAAGATCAAATCAACACAATATTCTCAACGACGAATCAAGACAAAAGCTAAGTTAAGGCAACTACGCAATAATCTTCAACTTATTATTCTGACTCTTGACTTAATCAAATTGCACTTTGGACATTACAAACAAGTTGTTCCACTCATAATTACATATTTAAAAATTTTGGAATAAATTAAACACACTAGAATCCAGTGAAGCAAACTAGACACACACCTTGCTCAAGCTAGTAAAACTAGTTTTCTGGGTTGAACTCTAAATGACTCAATTAAGCACCAACTTGTTTCAAATACACTTTGAACCCTGTAATCACACACTTGGACACTTAAATGCTTATTTATATCAATATCCACACATTAAGCACTCAAATTTCTCTCAAAACAAGGCAAAAATAAGCTAGAACAATGAGACCAAAGTGTATAAAATCACCTTAGATCATCACCCCATACTTAAACCCTTATTCGTCCTCGAACAACTCTTTACTCTAAGCATAAATATCTGAGGTGACACTGCACTTATACTAAAACAAAGACACTCAAGCTAGTACTATAATGACTACACAGAATGTAAGTTTCTACATAAAGCACGTTATTTACACAATTAATAGCTCATGAATGCTACTCTAAAACATCCTATCCTCAAGAATTGACTCACCTAGTTGGCAAACTCATGCATATTTGTCAATCAAGGACATCATACAAATCACCCACATTCATCAAACATGTTCCCTAACAATAAGAGAGTATCCATAATCACTTACAATAATGTAAATTATAGCACAATGGGTACAAGAATCAAGTTACATTCACTCTCACAAGGAATTCATAAGTTACACATAATGAACCATAGGCTTTCCCGTAGTGTAGTACTCCGTTAATATCATAAGATAAAACATAGGATAAAATAGGACTTTCCTGGGTTGTAATCTAAGCTAAAGGACGGGTAGAAACTATTTGGGAATAGTGACTAACCTCTCTAATCTCTTTAATACACTACATTATACATTTAAAATCGATCTCCAACAACCAAATTACACGTATTCCATCTACCCACATCTTTTATTTTTTTCCCCCATATCTTTTAAGCATTTTTATAAACACATGATGGGCGCATTGTTTATTTCTTCAAGATTCAATTTTTCTCATTTTCTACAATCATGGGATATTTCCAACACCCTTTATATCACTCCCAACCACCACACATCAAATATAAACACCAATAACTATTACCTTGGGGCATTAATTTCACCTTTTTCTTCTTTAATTTCTCAACCTTCTTACTAAATCATTATTTTATTAAAGCACTTAAGAGCTTTTTGGATCAAATTATGGTCTATCAAAGAAGGAGATTAGGCTACATATGAGTCTACCAAAGAAAAATATAAAGGCTCAAAGGGGCTTATTAAGATTATGCACAATGGGTAGGTCAAAAGAAGGTCTAAATTAAGGCTATTAAGGAAATGCCTAAATCATGCTAAACCCACATCCTTTATTTCACTTTGCACACACACTGTTCAAGTTTTAGACATCACATGCAGCAATAAATATACAAAAACCTCACACGTACATGGCACATGTTTAACTAAATAGGATCATCATAGACTCTCAACCAAACAATAGAATGAATTCAAATTTAAGTTACAAGTACAAGAGTCACAAAAATGAGCCTAAGAGTCTCAAAAGTAGCAATTCACTTATTCCACATGCTTTTACCAAACAAAACACTTGCATCATGCAATCAAAAATAAAACCAATAAGAATATCTTAAATAATTTTTTTAAAATTGAGAAAAAAATTAGGTATTTTCCCACCCCCCACTTAAAAATCTACTTTGTCCCCAAAGTGAACTTTTAAAGGTAAAAGATAGAAATACTCCTTGAGGCCTCTAGGCCTAGCTAGTAGAATATTTTGCTAAAAAAAGATCTAGGGGACCCCATACTCAGTTTTTACCATGTTCTTAGCTTAGGTTTTCGGTACTCAGACTTCCCAATAGCCTGCGACTCAATCAAAAACAAAAAAGTATGTGAATAAAAAACTAAAAACTGACAAGAAATAAACCTACCTACTTTGGGTTACCTCCCAAGCAGCCCCTGATTTAGTGTCATAACACGACCCAGCTCAACTCAACCAAATTCCTTCATATTTTTCCTCACACCTGGAGGATATCTTCTTATTCTTTTCACCCCATTTGGGTGAAAAATTTCAAGAGACATAGATTATTCAATTTTAATCTTTTCAGGCTCATTAATTAACATCAAATTAGGTTTAGGAGGTAGAAGCATAGGTTGTTCAATCAGGTAGTCTAAAGAGGTCTTTAGTGGATTAACCACCCCATACTTGTCCCCTTTAATAACATTAATCATACACAAGTCTTTATAATGGGACTTTAAATTGGGTGCTTTGTAAAAATCAAATTTCACATCTTCATCCTCTACCCTTATTTTAAGTGTGTCTTCTCTAACATTAATCAATGTTTCTTCAGTTGCTAAGAATAGATGTTTCAAAATTATTGGTACTTGATCGTCTGCCTCAAAATCAAGAATAATAAAGTCAGTAGGAATAAAAAATTTACCAACCTTTATGAGGACATTCTCAATGATTTCTTTCAGATATACCATAGATCCATCTGCTAGCTGCAAAACCACCTTGGTCGATTTAGGCTTCCTACGCCCAATATCTCAAACAAAGATAGGGGAATAAATTGACGCTAGCCCATAACTCACTCAATGCATGGACCACTTTAATCTTAATTTGGATAGAAGAGTAAACTTCCTCAGATCTCTTAATTTCTTAGGGATTTTCTGTGTCATTACCGCACTATACTCTTTAGTGAGTGTTATTCCCCCCACATCCTGCAATTTTACCTTATTAGCAACCACATCCCTCAAGTACTTTGCATACTTGGGCATACTCCGCAAAACATCTAACAACGGTAAGTTAATGTGAAGCTCTCTGAATATATCAAAGAACTTCTTAAACATTACATCATCCTTCGCTTTAATCTACCTTTGAGGGAATGGTAGTGGCAGTGTCTTCTTTACTTCTGGCTCAACAACTTTTTCTTCCAAGTACTTATACTTTATTGATTTTTCAACAACTTTTTTGAAAACTTGTGGAATGACCATATCAGAATCTACCTCCTTAGTTACCTTTAAAGGTTCTTCTTGAAGCTCTTTACCACTCCTTAAGGTAATTTCCATAACCTGTTATAGATTTTCTATATCTGCTAGCAAACTACGTTGTGGCCTAGTATTGAATGCTTTCTATAACTACCCCACTTAAATCTCTAAGCTTGTGATTTTTTCTTATCTGTAGCTAATTGTGTCTGACTAGCTAGGAGTTTCTTCAACATCTCTTCCATGTTGTTAGTTGACTGATTTCCTTGTACTTGTGATTACTGAATTTGTTGTTGTTATGCGCTCCAAGGCTTAGTCTGCCACTTCATGTTGTAGGCATTACCATAATTTAGCCTTTGAGCATTGCGCACATACATTACTGATTTTGAATTTAAAGCACACATTACCACTAAGTAACTGCTATTATCACACACTTCACACCAAACTATAGCTTGTTGGATATCATTAACTATTGTTGCAGGTTGTGTTGCTCCCAATTTCAGGCTACTGAACTGAGTGTTTGTCATATTTTGTAGTGCTGCAACCTGAGCTAATAAGGTTGTGAATCATTCTAGCTTCAATACACCCGCAATTCTTTTTATGGCACTTCTAAAATCTAAATTCCACTCTGGATTTCTTTGTGCAATATAGTTCAACAATGTGTACAACTTCTCATAAGCCAATTCTAGAGCTTAACCACCTGTTGCTGAATCTATAAAATTCTTTGTATTATGATCAAGTCCTTCTACAAAAGTGTGAACAAGTACCTCATTGGACTACTGGTGATGTAAAAAATCCCAAAGAAGAGCCTTGAAGCATTCCGAATAATTATAGAGGTTTTTATTAGGCTTCTATTTAAAGCTCACTATATCACTACGAGGTCTCGCATTCTTGCCTAATGAAAAGAATATGATGAGGAAATTTTTGTCTAAGTCATCCCATGATGTGATTGAATTGGAAGGCTCTGCATTTAACCACCTTTTAGCTTCCCCTAATAGTGAATGGGGAAAAAGTGTCAGCCTCACTTAATCTGTACTACCTCAATCGAAATGAATGTGTCAGAAAGCTCAATGAAAGTCTGCAAGTAGACTTAAGGATCCTCGTGTGAAAGCCCTATAAACTGTCCACTGCTTATGAGAAGTTGAACCATATTGTGGTTTAACTCAAAATTCCCCTCAATAGTCGATCTTTGAATTGGAAAAGTCAAGTTTGTCAGAAGTGGGACTACCACTTCCCTAAATTTCCTGCATACTTGTTGTTCTACAGCCATTATAGCAGGATTCTCTTGGTCTTCTGCGACTTCAAAAATTTAGGGAAGAAGGATTTCTTCTCTCCTTCACTGTTGGTAATGTTGGTCGAGTTATAGGTTCGGTTCAACCAATTCTTGAGCCCTTTCCTACTTCCTAACCTTAAAACTTGTTCCCTACAATCACAAAACCAAGACCAAGTATAAAAATACCAAATAAATAAAAAAGTAAAACTAAAATAAAAAAATTGCCAAATAACAAGTCCTCGACAACAGCGCCAAAAACTTAACAGCGTCCAAGCGCACACGCAAGTGTACATGGTTTTATCAAGTAGTAAAGTGGCCTAATTAAAGCCAAGTATCTATCCCACAGAGACTTGATTTAACAATGATTCAATTCTAGTTTAACTTTTAAGATTAATTTAGTGCAAAAGTAACCAAAAGAGAGTTTGGAAATTGGTAATTAAAACTAAAATAATAATGTATAAATAAAAGTGCTTGAGACAATCAATAGAAAAAACTTAGGGTTAAAGCACTCCAAATAATCATACTATGTTGTTGAATTTCATTCGTTAACTTGTTTATCTTGGTTATTGATTCATATGGTTAATTGCATGATCATGGTCTCCCGACCTCGAATCTTTTACCTAATATGGACTCTATCATCCTATATGTAAATCAAGCAAGGCTCCTTAGTACATCCATGTCCTAGGTGCTAAGTTTAATTCTTTATTTCATAAAAGAATAAAAACCCAAACTTTGTTTATTCCTATGTTCTATCACCCTATTCACTCTCCCGAGATCAAAAGGTTGACAATATATGTATTTTACGGGTGATCAATCCATAAATTAATTAGAGCAAGAATAAACAAACAACCAAATATGATAAGAAAATCCAACGAAATTAATCCAAAATAATAATAATCATGTTCTTGGCTTTAACTCAGGAAAGAGGGATCTTAGCCGATAATATTTATAATTACGATCCAATTAATTGAACACATGATATGAATAATTAAAAGCTAATTAAAGAATAAAATAAACCTAAAAAATCCATGTAGCAGCCTCCTAATAATTCTCCACCATTTGAGCACCATGCCAGGTGTTAATTTTGTCCGAAAAATTATCCAATATTTCCTTACGTGTCCAATTCGTGTGTGTATATATATATAATATATTAGTAATCACACTCTAGGTGAGATTAAAAATAGCACTAGATTCTCCAAAGATTCCCAGTAGCTAGCTGCCTTTGGTATGTGTGACAACATTTGATTTGTAATATATTCCAATCCTAAATGGAATTGTATTTTGTCGTAAATGTGCATTATCAATGCGACGCGATGCTGGAAGAGTCAACAGCACTAACGTGAAGAGATGTCCATATCTTTTTTACCCCAATGTGATGCGATGAGATCGTGTTGGCTCTTTGGAATTTGTATCTAAAATTTTAGTTAAGTGTTTAACATCCTATTCTTTATCCATGCCTTTTATTGTGTATTTCTAATGAATTTTCGGCCTTTAAATTATCAATATATCACCATAATAAGCTAACAAAGCCTTATACAATATAAGACACCATATATTAAAGATCAAATCAACACAATATTCTCAATGATGAATCAAAACAAAAGCTTAGATAAGGCAAATTCGCAATAATCTTCAACTTATTATTTCGACTCTTGACTTAATCAAATTGAACTTAGCACATTACAAAAAATTTTTCCACTCATAATTACATATTTAAACCATTTGGAAAAAATTAAACACGTTAGAATCCAACAAAGCCAAATAGATACACACCGAGCTTAAACTAGTAAAACTAATTTTTCGGGTTGAACTCTAAATGACTCAATTAAGCACCAACTTGTTTGAAAAATACGTTGAACCTTGTAATCACACACTTGAACACTTAAATGCTTATTTATATGAATATCCACATGTTAAGCACTCAAATTCCTCTCAAAATAAGTTAAAATAAGATAGAATAATGATACTGAAGTGTATAAAATCACCTCAGATCAAGTGGATTACTATGAGCAATAAGAACTTATTATGAGTCATTAGGTTCAATTGTAGGATGTCTAGTGTTTACCCAATTGGGTTCTATTTTAACTATGATCGGACAATATGAGTCGCAGGGTTTCATTGCAAGTGGTACTAATTGAGTCATAGGGTCAAAAGTCTATGGGGGTCCTAGAGACTGTCTTAGTTATGAATCATGGTGACGATTCATAAGGAGAGGCTATGAGTTAGTGATTGACCTGTAGTCAATGGCAGCATTTTTTCAGCATTTAAGTTAAGGGTATTTTGGATATTTTCCCTCTTACTTTACTTGAAACCCACATCTTATAACCCATTTAGGGTGTCATTAGCACTTAGAAACCAATCAAAGTAACTTTTCAAATACTCCAATAGGCTTTTTAAATTCCCTCAAGCAAGTTAAGCTAGTGTTTCATCAAGTTGGTTATCTAAGGGCTCAAGTGTCAATTTCTCTCCAAATTTTTTGGTATTTAAGGCATGTTACTCTTCCCTCATGGTTAATTTATTAAAATCACATGTTTTAAAGTATTGTTCAAGAGATATTCATATTGGTTTTATAACAATGGTTGTGGGTTTGAATACTTGTTATTGAACAATGTCTTCCCATGGTTTACATATGATTTTTCATGCTTTAATTATGTTTTTGAACTTGCAGGTGCATGGATATGGTGAATGAACTAAGGACTTGTGATTTTCCCAAACTTGTGACTTTTGTAATGGTTTTCACCCCAACCTCATAATGTGAAATTATTTTTTAATTATGAGAAATATGGAAATTTATAAAATAGAACCAAGGGGGTTGTGAATTTTCCTAAGTGATGTAATTGGTTTGGCCTATTGTTTGTACCTTGCAAGTATAGTTGGTATGATGATACCAACAACGTATATCTAAATGTGTATTATGGTTCAATGAATGGGATTGTGTGATAAATTTTTTAATTAAGCTTTAATGGGGGTTGTGTAGTTGAATCGTGAAAGTAGAGGTTCGATTGATCGATATTAGAAATTGCATTTGCCGATGCGGGGTCAAAGTAACCCAGGATTTTTGAGTCTCCCTCATTATTATTATATGATTATGGAGTTTTGAGTCCCCTATAAATCATCACATGATTGGGTGCTTAAGTCTCCTTAATATATGATTGGCAGGTTCGAGTCCCCAATGAATACATTTGAGATTATCCGCCAATTTATGCGGCTACATACATTGGGGCATGACCAGGGGTGAGAGCTAGGGACCATATAGCTCGTGGGTTAATGTTATCATAGTTGAGCTACATAATCTAAGCTATAATTTTAAAGCACATGTTAAGACTTATTCTTTATCCCGACATGTAAATATATATATACACATATATATATATGCATTGATTCTGTGCATTGGTTTTGAATGATTTTGAACTATTGACCATGTCATTATGTTAACCTTATGCTTGAGTTTCAAGATAGTGACCTTATGCTTGATTTTCAAGATAGTGCTCCAACCACTAACTATCTTTAGACACTGTATCCCAATATGATGCAGGAATTGGTAATACTTCTACTCTTTCTTCTTAGTGATTAGGATTTGGGATCAGATCATGAGTTGACAATAAAGTGGTGAGCTGCCATACTTTACAAGTCTACATTTTATGTTTTGGTAAATTATGTCTCAGATTGTTTATACTTGTTTTTGGATATATTCGGAGTCATGTCCCAACATTTCATTAATATTTAGTTTTGGTTCTTAGTTTATAAGTCTTTGTTTGGACTACTGCTGATATTGGGTGGTGTTGGTCATTTATTTGGTCAGTCACTAGTCATCGGTAATAAACATGTTTTGAATTGCCTTAAGTTGTAACATGCTATGTTTTTATATGTTTTTAATTTATCCGACCTTGGGAGATGATGTGTTTGATTTTGTTAGGTTAGGGGAGTGATCTTCAGTCCACGTGGGACTTGAGATACCCATCACGGCTAGGCCTTGGTTTGGGTTATGACAAAGATGGTATTAAAGCCTAGGTTTAGTACCATTAGGTATCCAACAAAGTTGCTTTAAGTAGAGTCTCATTTATGGGTGTGAAGTACGCCACATTTATAAGGTAGAGGCTATAAGGCATTTAGGGATATTTATCTTTCTTATTGCTCTATTTCAACCTATAGAGTCTAAGGTCTTCAATCTCCTCTAATTCCCATTTTTTTGCTTTTCAGATCATGCCTCCCAGAAGATCTAATGCTTGTAGAAAATCTTCTGTCCCATTTGAGGATAATATGGATGGAGTTTTTCCAACTTCAGGAGTTCAGACCAGTAGAGAGCCATTGCTTCTGATTGCCCTCAGGGAGATCCACCGGTACCCCCTATCCCTTCTCAAACACTTAGAGTTGATATATCTAATGTTGAGTTTCACCAGTTGATTTATTTGATTACCCATTGGGTGGCCTCCCAGACTAAAAGTGTTGTTTCTGGTGCTCTATCATCTTAGACAACTAGGGTTGGCCAATTTATAAGGTTGAGTCCTCCTATTTTTACTGGCTCTAAAGTTGAGGAAGATTCTCAAAACTTTATTGATGATATGGAAAAGATCTTTTGTGTGATGCATGCTACTAATATGTAGGGTATATATTTTTCTTCTTATTAGTTGAAAGATGCAGTATACAATTGGTCTGACGAGTCAGACAAGTCTAAGGGTGATGAAGCTGAGTTTGCTTTATGAGATGATTTTTCTAGTGCTTTCCTTGACCGCTTCTTTCCTCAAGAGATAAGGAAACCGAAGGCTGAGGAATTTATGAATATGAAGTAAGGCAGGATGTCAGTAAAAAAGTATGCCTTGAAATTTCATCAATTGTCAAGTTATGCTCCTGAATTGGTGTCTAGCATTAGAGATAGATGATGAAGTTTTCTTTGAGGTTGTCCCCTGAGTTGATCTTGGAGAGAAAGGCTGCCTTGTTGAAAAGGATATGGATATCTCAACACTTGTTGCATAAATTCAATAAATGAAGGATGAAAAGAATAAGAAAGTAGAGATGAGTGATAGGTGGAGTAAGAAGTTTTGCTATTTGGATCAGGATGAAGGTCAGCAGTAGAGTGGTAGTGATAGTGGTCTAAGAAGAAGTGGGGCAATTATGGTTCCTACTCTATGACTAGTGTTCCTTACCCAAAGCAATTAGAGGATTGGTTTTCTCAATATGATAGTAGGTTTAGAGCATCAAGATCCCAGACGTAGGCTAGTGAGGCTCAGTCAGATCTGTTATATTCTCCTTGTAGATTTTTTGGTCAGATGCATTGTGGATTTTGTGAAAAAGGGAGGAATAAGTGCTTTAAATGTGGTCAGACTGGTCATCTGCAGAGAAATTATCCATCTAAGTTTGATTTTGGGGCGAATAGGATTCTTGTTACCACTTTATCTGCTCCTACACCAAAGGTTGCTAGTTCTGCTTCGGGCTCCGGCACTGGTCAGAACCGTCTGTATGCTCATACTACTCAATAGGATTCGAAGGCATCCCTCGATGTTGTTATTGTTATGCTAAAACTCTTTTATCATGATGTATATTGTCTACTTGATCCCGGATATACTCTCTAATCTGATCCCTTATGTGGTAATCCATTTTGGTTTTGATCCTAAGAGTCTTTTAGACCACTTTTCGGTGTCCACCCAAGTGGATAACTCTACTGCTGCGAAAAGAGTCTATAGGGGTTCTGTGATATCGGTTCGTGGTAGGGAGACCTTAGTGGATCTAATAGAGTTGGACTTATTGGACTTTAATGTGATTTTAGGGATGGATTGGTTACATTCGTGCTATGCGTCACTTGATTGTGGGACTCGAAGGGTAAGTTTCCATTTTAAAAAAGAGATAGTAATCGAATAGGAAGTTAGTTCCATAGTGCCTAAGGGAAGGTTCATTTCATATCTTAGAGCCCAAAAATTGGTTTCCAAAGGGTTTCTCTATTATTTAGTACATGTTAGAGACCAGATACAAAGGTCCTTCTTTAGAGACTACCCCTGTGGTCTGCGAATTTTTTGAGGTGTTTCTTGATTACATTTTAGTGTACCTCCTGATAGGGAAATCAATTTTGGAATTGATCTTCTTTCGGACACTCATTCTATTTCTATCCCTCCTTATAGAGTGGCTCTAGCTGAGTTGAAGGAACTCAAGGAACAGTAGAAAGACCATCTCTAAAAGGGTTTTATCTTCCCTAGTGTGTCTCCATAGGGTGATCCCATGCTCTTCATGCGTAAGAAGGATGTTTCACTTTAGATGTGTATAGATTAATGCCAATTGAATAAAATAATCGTCAATAACCAATGCCCCGACCGCTTTTATGTATATTATGAATTGGGTTTTCCGCTAGTTCTTGGATTTTTTGTCATTGTCTTTATTAAGGAGATTTGGTGTATTCCAAGAGTGAGGTGGATCATGCAGATAAACACCACCTTGTGTTGCAGACCCTAAAGGATCAACGTTCTGGTTGAATGTTGTGACTTATTTGGGTCATATTGTTTCTAATTAAAACCATGTCCAAACAATCCATTTACCATTTATTAACCAAGGCCAATATTAGTTGTATCATCATACCACCCCTTACTTGCAAGTAATATCCATAGTCAAACTATTTAGGTTAAGGGAGCCTTAGGGGCCCTTCCATATACTATATTAAATCCACTTGGGAGACTTTCATGTTCTCCCCAACCATAACCATTTAGCCTTTAGCCATTTCAAACTATTTAAACCATGCATAAATTTGTTATCCGGTTTAAAACATACAAGAGTTCCATTAAAAGATGTCAATGCAATAAACATATCTTTATAAGTATTTTATCAAACACCTTGGGGGCATAATATAACCAAACCAATTCCAAAGACCATTAAACTATTACCAAGCAATCCAATTGTCCAAACCTACCATTAATGACTTATTAGAACCCTAGGAAACTAAAACCAGGCATTCAATATAAAAAAGCCCAAATAATAGTTGAAACCCATGATCATGAAATAGTAAAACCAAATCAATCATATAAACCATGCCTTTAGTTAAAATTACAATGAGAGAAGAGAATCATGTCTTATACCGAAGAATTGATGGAAAAAAATCACCAAGACAATCCCCAAAGCTATACATAACGTGAAACCCTAGGCTTCTTTCCCCAAAAGCTCTTGAGAGAATTATGAGATGTTTTGAAATAGTTTCTAAGTGTTAATGAATATAATAATAGGGTAAATAACCTCCTAAGTGTATTAGAAGTCGTGGACCCTAATTAGGGTAAGTAGAAAATGTCAAGAATACCCTCACTGAAATCCCTTAAAAAAACCATCAAAGGGATAAGACTGACCCAGATGAGTCGTACACTCCTATATGATCGGTATCCACCACTCGTATCCAAGCCTCAACCCTTGGATCAAACACTATCCAGTATACGACTCATCCAACTAAGTTGTAACCATAACATACGATCCATACCCATATCCCGTATCCCTAGTAGAATAAAATACTAGGAGGATCAATCACTTCCCACCATACGAGTCCTTGTACGACTCGTACCAAACCCTTATGACTCATACCTCTAAGTTGTACCCATTCCAGTGACCAAAATTATCCCACTAACTAACACTGGTCAGTATGTGACAGGACCATACCACTCATACCCCAGTATATAGCTCGTATCCATGAGTCATATTGGGTCCGGAGAACGGATTTCCAAGAAATTTTCTTAGGGTCAAAACCTAGGATGTTTCAGTCTCCCCCACTAGGAATATTCATCCCCAAATAATGGACAAGGTAGGGGCAACCATACACAGAGTTATTTGAATTATCAATCATCCTTTTGACGAAAGTTGAAAACAAAGAGGCAAAGATGTTAATCTTTCCTTTAACAAACTCAGAAAATAAAGATATGCTGAAGACACATACCTTCCACACGAATCCCATAATCAAAAAACAAATGTGGATACTTGGACTTCATGTCCTCTTCCGCTTTCCAAGTAGCTTCTTCCACCTTATGGTTCGGCCATAGAACATTAACCGAAGCCACATCCTTGGTCCGAAACTGACGAACTTGCCTATCCAATATCTCAATAGGGATCTCTTCAAAAGAAAGAGAATAAAAGTACCCAATCCTTCCAAAGAACAATCGAAGAAGGATAACCAAGACATTTCTTCAACATAGAAACATAAAAGACCGGATGAACAAAACTTAAGCTAGATGGAAACTCCAACTCATAAGTAATATTGCCAACTCTCCGCAAAATCACATAAGGACCAATGAATTGAGGACTGAGTTTCCCCTTTGTACCAAACTGTACTACTCCCTTCATGGGAGACACTTTGAGGAACACCCTATCCCTGACCTCAAACTCCAAGTCTTTATGCCTAACATCCGCATAAAACTTTTTTTGGTCACGTTGGGTAACTTTAATCCTATCAAGAATCACCTTGACCATCTCCATCGCTTGATAAACCAAATACAGACCAAATATGTCCACTTCTCTAAGCTCAAACCACCCAATAGGATATCTACACCTCCTACCATACAATGCCACGAAAGGAGCCATATCAATTCTCGAATGATAGCTATTATTGTAAGCAAACTCCACCAAAGGTAGATGCTCAAACCAGTTACCACCATAGTTAATCATATAGGCCCAAAGTATATCTTCTAATGTCTAAATAGTTCTTTCTACTTGCCCATCTGGCTGTGGATGAAAAGCAGTACTTAGAATAACCTTAGTCCCCAACCCTTTTTAGAAAAAATGCCAAAAATGTGACATAAACTGTGTATATGATAAGAGGTAATCAAAACAGGTACTCCATAGAGCTTCACAATCTCCTAAAGATACAACCATGCATAATTCTTTGTCGAAAAGGTAGTCCACACTGGCAAGAAATGCATAGACTTGGTCATCCTATCCATGATGACCCAAATCAAATCATATAGATTTCGAGACTAAGGGATACTTGTAACAAAGTCCATATTGATTACTTCCTACTTCTATTCGGGCAAATTAATTTCTTGATTTGACCCTCTTGGCCTTATGTGCTCAACCTTAACCTATTAACACACTATGCACTTGGCCACGAAATCAGCCACATCCCTCTTAATGCTATTCTACTAATAGATCTTCTTAAGATCATGATATATCTTAGTCGAGCCAGGATGAACAACATTGTGTAACTCATGCGCCTTAGCCAAAACCCTTTGCCGCAGCCCATAGATATTAGCAATACACAACACTCGTTGGTACTGTAAAGTACCATCACCACTTATCTCAAATACCACTACCTTTTGCCTACCAACTTACCCTTGATTTTCATCAAGATAAGATCCAGCACCTGCTTCTTTTTAATCTCTCCACCAAAAGATGAATGAACTATTTTTGGTACCATCGCACCACCATCCTTAGAGTCCAAGAGATGAACTCCAAGATTAGCCAAAAGGTAAATATCCTTTACCAATTACCGCTTTCCTTCCTCTATGTAAGCCAAACTCCCATGGATAATATGCTAAATGCATCAGCAGCCGCATTAGCCTTACTTGGGTGGTAGTGAAGACTCATATCATAATCCTTTAGAAGTTTAAGATACCTCATCTGCCTAAGATTAAGCTCTTTCTGAGTGAGCACGTACTAATGACTCTTGTGATTAGAAAAGATATCCACGTGAACACCATACAAATAATACAACCATATTTTCAAAGCAAACACAACTGCCAACACCTCCAAATCATGAGTAGGATAATTTCTCTCATGTACCTTTAACTGCCTAGAAGTATAGGCAATCACCTTCCCATGCTGCATCAAAACATAACTAAGACCTATCCGAGATACATCACAATAAACCACAAACCCATTATTGCCTTCCGACAAGGTCAAGATTGGAGCCGAAGTCAACTTATCCTTCAACTTCTCCAAACTCCCTTCACAAGTATCCAACTAAGAAAACTTAACCATTTTCTAAGTCAACTTAGTCAAAGGAGAATCTATCAAAGAAAATCTTTCCATAAACAACCTATAATACCGAACTAAACCCAAGAAGCTTCGAATATTGGATGGAGTCATGGGCCTAGGCCACCTTTTCACCACAACAACTTTTTGCAGATCCACCATGATCCCTTTACTAGAAATAACATGACCTAAGAAAGTCACAACGTTTAACTAGAACTCACACTTAGAGAACTTGTCATACAACTGTTGTTCCTTTAATGTATGCAACACCACACAAAGATAATTAGCATGATCCACCTCACTCTTTGAATAAAAAAGAATGTCATCAATAAATATAATGATGAAGAGATCTAAATAATACCTGAACACCCTATTCATTAAGTCCATAAATGTTGTCGAAGCATTAGTCAACCCAAACGACATCACTAAGAACTCAAAATGCCCATACCGAGTACAAAAAGTCATCTTAGGGATATCCACCTCCTTAATCTTAAGCTGATGGTACCTAGACCAAAAATCTATCATAGAGAAGAACCTGGCACCCTATAACTGGTCAAAGAAGTCATCTATCTGAGTTAGAGAATATTTTTTCTTGACTGTCACCTTGTTCAACTGCCTATAGTAAATGCACATCCAAAGGGAACCATCTTTCTTGTACACAAACAACACTAGCGTGCCCTATAGAGAAACACTAAGATGAATACACCCCTTATCCAGAAGATCCTTAGGTTTCTCCTTGAGTTTCATCAAGTCAGTCGGAGTCATTCTATATGGAGGAATAGAAATTGGATGGGTTTTCGAAAGCTAATCAGTACCAAACTCTATTTCACTATACGGAGGAAAACCAGGACGATTACTTAGAAAGACCTCTAGAAACTCATTGACCATAAGGACCAAAGACAAAAAAGGACCTTTCGAGTTAGAATCTTTAACCCGGACCAAGTTATAAAGAAAACCCTTAAAGATTAACCTTTGAGCTCCAAGATAAGAAATAAACCTCCCCCTAGGAGCAAAGGAACTACCTTCCTATTCTACTTATTCTATAATCGGTTCACCAGGAAACTTAAATATAACCTTATAGGTTCGATAATTTGTTGATGCATTACAAGAACACAACTAATCCGTACCTAGAATTATATCAAAATCTACCATATCTAACTCTAACATATCCACCTAGGTATGTTTACCACCAACAGCTACCCCACACACACCGTAGACTCTCTTAGTAATAACTGAGTCATCTAATAAGGTAGAAATAGAAAAAAAATCTGAGATAACTTCCGGATCAAAACCAAAAGACATAGCTACATATAAAGTCATATAAGAAAAAGTGGACCACGGATCAAGCAAACAATATATGTCATGAGAGAAAAGCTATAACATACCAGTAACAACATCAGGTGATGCCTCAAATTCCTGTCTGGAGACTAAAGTATATAGCCTATTATGACCAACACTAGAACTAGGAGCATTAACAGAAGCACATGCCACCCCACCAGGTGTAGGAGCAGAAGATAAAGCCACAGGAATATTATTTGCCCCCGTAGCAACCTTATTGACTGGATAATCCCTGAGCCGATGGCCTACCTGGCCACACTTGAAGCACTTGTCCCTCCCTTCTTTGAAATAACCTCAATAAGGGCAACTACAGAATCGATAAAGAGGATATAAATAAACTGACTGACCTCCGCTCGCTTGAGATTGGGCAACTTACACTTAAAAATTATCACCACCTTGATGACGCCTGTCTCCCAACCGATAAGGATCACTAACAGTAAAGAAGCCTGAATCCCCCACTTTTTTTCTTCCAATTTCCACCATCTCTACCACCTTGAGACTGAGAACCTTCCTGATCAGAAAACCTACTCCTCTTTTCCTGCTTATTCCCAAACTCATCCTGTTTCTTCTTCTTATTCTCAACCTACTATATATGAATAGTTAACCTCGAGATGTCTGTATCTTTAATCAACAAGGCTGTCTTGCTCTCCAAAATCAAATCTCAATTTAACCCAAAAGCAAACTTCCTCATTATCAACCTTATATCAATCACCAAATCAAGAGCATACCTTGATAGGTAATGGAACTTCAAAGCATATTCCTTTATATACATCCTTCCCTGACTGACGTTCACAAAATCCTCCATCTTTGCTTCACTCAACTCTTAAGGAAAAGAACCAATCCAAGAAGGCATTAGAAAAGGACTCCCATATCCCTTCTTATTCCATATCATCTCTATTCCTATCCCATTTCTCATACCACTGATAAGCAACATCCTTAAGCTGATAAGATACAAAGTTAACCCCCTCTACATTAGTAGCCTACATCACCTAAAAGAGCTTTTCTATCTCATCCAAGAAGCCTTGTGGATCCTCCTTCAACTTCACCCCAGTCAGCCTGAGCAATAACCAATTGGGCAATCATATGAATAGACTGATGAAATTTTTCATTTATCACGTTGCCTTGAGGGATATGAGAAGAACTAACAAGAATAGAAAGAACTTCAGCACCATCAAAAATAGGACCATTAGATCGAAGATGTACTCCAGACGTAGGACGTACCCCTTCAATATTATCCCCAGATGGGATAGAAGAATTTTCTTGTGTTCAGATCTAGGAGGCATGATCTGAAAGAAAAATAAACAAGAATTAGAAGAGATTCTAGGATTGAGAACTGAAGATCGAAGATAGAATACCAAGAAAGTAAAACATTGCTAAATGTCTTACTGTCTCTCTCTTATGAGTATGGCACGCTAAATACCCCTAAAAGAGACTCTACTCGACACGGCTTTGTGGAATTCCCAATTTACCATGAACCTAGGTTCTGATACCAACTTTACATGGCCCGACCCCAAGCCTTGTTGTAATGGGCATCCTAAGTCTAACCAGGACCGGGGATCGCCCCCTGTTACCCAACCCAACCATCTCTCTCCAGTCTTAGATAGGCTAAATTTTAAATATATAACAAGATAATATTATTGTTCTCATTAAGACTCTGGGATAGGGTCAGAACTATGACCGACCTAACCAAGTCCAACCGAACTGCACTACCCACCCAACCATACCAAACCAAACTATAGACCATAAACCATAGGGAATACCAAAACATAATATAAAAATCAATCCCAAAATATAGTAGGATAGAACAACCAATGATATTATTTAATGATGTCAGCCCACTGACTTATTCTAATGCAAAGGCCGATACCAATAACGATCCCACCCATACCAACCCCCAGAAGTACCACAAAGCCTCTATCTAAAATGGTAAAAAATTTGATTGGGACATTCATCAAATCATAGCCAAAACCAATATCCACAATAAAAGAAAAATGTCTAAAGAAATCCACAACATGAAATGATGCCTTCCGAAAAGATGAAAGCTCACCATTTCAGTCCAAATATTGATACCCAATCTTTGTGCTAAACAGGATGAGTAGAATAGTTGGTCCCTACATAGCGTGGGTATACAACTGCTAATAGATAAAGTTAGCAAGTAACCGCTAGCATGAATCTCAAGATGAGGATAAAATAATGCCAGTGATAAAACCAAGTGAAACCATCCATAATGCATACAACCATACATGTATAAGTGTCGGTAAAGGGAATCGGGTTTAGCATGCACTTAAAATCTTTATTGGGCTGTGTAGCTTTGTCATCCTAACCATCCACGGGCCATATGGGTTTATCTCCACCTGCTAAAAGGGCTCTAGTGTGTGTAGTTGTACGACTAGGGAATGTCTTATGGGATGACTAGTACAACCCCCAATAAATATGACACACGCACATGGTCATTAAGACCCTTTATATCGGCAAATATGAGTTTTCAGTTTTGGTCCCTTCAAGATCGCCACTTTTCACGACTTAGATACATACCCCGCCATTAATGCCTAATTAATACCATTTCCAAACAATATATTTACCATTTATTAACCAAGGCTAATATTAGTGGTCTTATTATACCACTCCTTATTTGCAAGTAATATACATAGCCAAGCCATTTAGGTTAAAGGGACCTTAGGTGCCCTTCCATATGCCATATTAAATCCATTTGGGAAACTTCCATATTCTCCACAAGCATAACCATTTAGACTTTAGCCTTTTCAAACCATTTAAACCATGCATAAATTCTTTTTCCAACTTAAAACATGCAAGAGTTCCATTAAATAGTTTCTAAGTGTTAATGAATAGAATAATAGGGTAAATAACCTCCTAAGTATATTAGAAGTCGTGGGTCCTAATTAGGGTAAGTAGATAAATGTCCAGAATACCCCTACTTAAATCCCTTAAAAACCCATCACAGGGATACGACTGACCCATACGAGTTGTACCCTTTATTACAATCAGTATCGACCACTCGTATCTATGACTCAACCCTTAGATAGAATAATGTCCAGTATACGACTCATCCAACCAAGTTCTAACCACTCCATGCGATCCGTACCCATAACCCATATCCCTAGTAGAATAAAATACCAGAAAGATCAAATATTACCCACCATACGAGTCACTGATACGACTCATACCAAAGTCTTATGATTTATAACCCTAAGTCATACCCATTCTAGTAACCAAAACTATCCCACCAACTAACATTGGTCAGTATACGACAGTACCATAACACTCTACCCTAGTATACGGCTCGTACCCATGAGTCATATTGGGTCTAGAGAATAGATTTCCAGGAAATTTTCTAAGGGTCAAAACCCAGGATGTTTCACCCAGGCTCATATTTATGACTCTTGTACTTGTGTGCTTAATTATGAATTCATGCTATTGTTTAGTTTAAGATTCTATAATAATCCCACTTGAGTTGAGCATGTGCTATATGTGTGTGAGGTATTATATATTCTTTGTTGCATCTAATGTCTATAACTTTCCTAGTGTGTGTGCAAATCAAAATAAGGAGTGTATGTTTAGAAGATGATATAGGCATTTATTTTATAGCCATGTTTTATACCTTCTTTTTACCCACCCCATATGCATAATCCTAGTTAGCCCCATTGAGACATTAACTTTTTCTTTGGCAACCTCATATATAGCCTAATCCCCTTTTTTTATTGACCTTAGTTTGATCCAAGCTCCTAAGAACTTTAATGTAAACTTAATTAAGTTAAGGATTTGAAAATTCAAGTAGGAGAAAGGTAAAATTAAAACACCAAAGTGATAGTTATTGGTGTGTGAAAATTAGTGGGTTGTGGTTGCGAGTTAGAGAAATTTGTGCTAAGGAAATTTCCATTTTTAGCTCAGCCATGTTACAATGAACCTGTTTATCCCTAGTCCACCTTAGACATTGCACACCTCAACTAAGACAATTGCTTAAGTTGAGGGTGGCTATCAAAGGGGTGCGTAACATATAATGGGTATGTAGAAAGGTAAAATCGATTAATCTGTACATATCATACTCCCACTATAGTATATGTGAATGAGTTTAATGAGATAGGGCAAAACAAAAGATGTGGGTAGATAAAAGTAGTATAAGTTGGTTGTTAGAGATTGGTCTTAATTTGAAAATTTGATATGTCAAAGTGCTTAGGGAAGATAGTCACTATTTGTCACGACCTGAGCAGGGGCCCTGGCCGCGATGGGCATCCCGAACCATCAAGGCCCGAGATACCCTTGAACTCCTCAACCCACTAGTGATACTGTCTGCTCTGGGCCTAGGCCCTCATGGCTTTAAAATGCATCACTAGGGACTAAGGCTTGCTTACTTATATACCCAGCATCCCTCATATGTTTTGCTGATGTGGGAATCCTTCCTAAGTTTGGGTGTTATATACACCCTATTCTGTCATAACCCGAGCCGGGCCCCTGGCCGCGACGGATATCCTGAACCATCAAGGCCTGAGATACCCCTGAACTCCTCAACCCACTAGTGATATTGTTTGCTCTGGGCCCATGCTCTCACGACTTTAAAATGCGTCACTAGGGAGTAAGACTTGCTTTCTTATATATCCAGTATCCCTCCTGTGTTTTGCTGATGTGGGACTCTTTCCTAAGTTGGGGTATTACATACACCCCCCTTTATGGACTCAGCGTCCTCACTAAGGCTTGCCCCATCGAATGGGATTTGCCTACACTCAGGACTGAGGTTTGTCCCGCCTTACCGAGATTTGCCTACACTTAGTTTGAATTCTGGCCCATATCGACAGGGCTGACACAGAACCTGGCTCTGATACCATTCTGTCACGACCCGATCCTGGGCCCTAGCCGTGACGGACATCCTGAACTATCAAGGCTCGATATACACCTGAACTCCTCTACCCACTAGTGATATTGTTCGCTCTGGGCCCAGGCCCTCACGACTTTAAAACACGTTACTATAGAGTAAGGCTTGCTTACTTATATACCCAACATCCCTCATGTGTTTTGCTGATGTGGGACTCCTTCCTAAGTTGGGGTGTTACATAAAAAAGATGGGGAGAAAGGAATTTAGAGGAAAAAAAGAAAAAGAAGAAAGATGAAAAGATAAGAAAATGAGGGAAATTCTAAAATTTGAAATATTGAGTTGGAAGACTTCTTAAAAAATTAATAAGTTTTTAAAAATTAAACTTTACACCCCAATTAACTTAATAAAAATTTGAGTGAAGCTTTAACCTTAGTTGGTTAAAGTTTTCACCATTTTTAATTTAAAGACTTTTTTGTCACCTCTCAATTAATTTTCTCTGTAAACTGGGAGATAAGAAATATTTTTGAAGTGTCAAGTATATTTTTTTTTTTTAAAAAAAAGATAGTTGGATGAAATTCTTATCTTAACAAAAATAAAAGTAGTATTTGTATACAATTATGAAAACATGGATGACTATGATGAAAATTACTCACAGCAAGCAAATGAATTTGGCGGAATTGCGTATTGGAAAACTGCATAGGAGTTAAGTGTCAATACTTGAAACTTGAAAGGGGTTTGAATGTGAAATCAAAGTAAAGGAACCCTCATATTTTAATGCCGTCATCACATCATCAGTACAGGCAATCAGCTTATCCGCTCGCTAGTGGAAAGAGAAACTGAAAGTGTTCCGCTTCACTCTTCAGGTTCCTCCCCTTTCCATCTACTATGTGTCTATGCCCTAAATGTGGATACCCAACAAGCTCTAGATTTCTTATTTATTTTTTTGGAAAGTTTCCTGCATAAACACTTAATACTAGTAGCTTAATTTCATTTATCTTTGTAATTTCCGGATTTTACTTTCATTATTGGTCTCAATTATTTGTGTTATGGTTCATGACTCCATTCAGTTTTATCTTATTCTTAGCACCACCTTCCCCCTCCCCCCCACTCCTCGCGCGCGCTGCCCTTCTGGGCGTTCAAATAAAGTCATTGTTTAGAGCATTAGGATAACAGACTTTGTGCTGCTTCATTATTTATCTCCATTTCGGCTTAGCTTGCGGTCTCACTGAATTAGTGTATAACACTTATTAACTGCTATATTCATAATAAGGCACAAAGTCTTATTATACACCAGTGACTGTTCTTCTCTCTTATTTGGGAAATTTTTGCCACTTGGCTTCGGTGTACTTTAATGTGGTTATTGTTTTGTCTGTCTGTGGGCTGTTTGTATTTGACTGTTTAACGTGTCCTTTACTTGTTCTGCATCAACTTCTAAAGATTGCCCGAGTCTTGTCTCCTTTTTCAAATTATCTGTCAGAAAAATATCATGTAAAGGGACCAGTTTTTGTAGAACACTCCCCAGGTTAATTAGTACATATTGTATATTTAAGGAGGGAGATTAGAAGAATCATTTTAATAGTGAGATGGGAAGAATCATAAAACTGCTATAGTGAAAAAATGATTTTTTTGTTGTTCAAATAGCAGAAAAGTTGTTGTCAATGAGGATGGATCTGACTTTGTAACTGGTATATTCTTCCAAATCCTGTATAATGTTTAAAGTATCCTTGGCTTCTCTACTTCATTGTAATATTCGAAGGCATCTTATAGTATGTGATGTCACTAGGTTGTTCATGTTTGACCTTTGTCCAGAATTCAGTTTAACACATTTGGTGCTTGCCAAAAATGTCACAGGAAATATGGAGACTTCGAACAGCCACAGTTCTGGCATTATGTGGTTCTTCAAAGACAGGGGCTTTGATGATAAAAGTATTCATGAAATGTTCCAAAAGTGCAAGCGCCTTGAGGGAATGCAAAGAGAAAAGGCATCTGAAAACTGGGTCTACTTGAGAAGCATAGGCATCCAAGAGAGAAAACTTCCTTCTGTTGTTCGGAAATGTCCTAAAATCCTTACTCTAAGCTTGCATGAGAAACTTGTCCCAATGGTTAACTGTCTTGAGACACTGGGATCAAAACCTCAGGAAGTCGCTTCTGCCATTACGAAATTTCCTCACATACTCTCTCACAGTGTGGAAGAGAAGCTCTGTCCACTCCTAGCTTTCTTTGAAGCTCTTGGCATCACTGAGAAACAACTAGGTAAGATGATACTGATCAACCCAAGAATTATAAGCTACAGCATAGAACATAAGCTTTCACAGATGGTGGAATTTCTTTCCAGTCTTCATCTATCAAAGGGCGGTATGATTGGTAAAGTTCTGGTCAAGCATCCATATATTATGGGTTATAGTGTTGATAATAGGTTGCGTCCTACTTCAGAGTTCCTGAAATCGCTAGGTTTAACAGATATGGATCTTCAGAAAGTGGCAGTTAATTACCCTGAAGTTTTGTGTAGAGATGTGAACAAGATTCTGAAACCTAATCTGTCCTACTTGACATTACGGGGTTTTGGAGTTGGACAGATAGCAGCTCTAGTCACCTGTTATCCTCCTGTTCTGATAAAGAGTGTTAGCAACTCTTTAGAGCCAAGGATTAAGTTTCTAATAGACGTCATGGGGAGGCGACTAGATGAAGTTGTTGATTATCCAGACTACTTTAGGCATAGCTTGAAGAGAAGATTAGAGTCGAGGCAGAAACTTCTAATCCGAAAGAACATAAGCTGTACGCTGAGTGAAATGCTGGACTGTAATCAGAAGAAATTCCTATTCAAGTTTGGTCTAGTTCAATGAAAATATGGCCCTGTGTTTTGCCTTCCTTTCTCTCGTAGTGTGTCTCGGGATTCAACTTGTGTCAATCTAAAAGACCTATCGGCTGTAGGAATGAGTTTCCTTTTTGCACCTTTTGCGGTCATTAGTGTTCCGAGGAACTGTTATTGGTAGATCATTCATATGGAATTGATGGTTTATTTTGCTTAATGCTACTCTTGCAGTGCTCAAGGATAACAAAAGGATAACTTATCTGGGTTACATAGATTTTGGATTTGAAATATAAGTGTCAATCTACAACAGGTAATTGGGGATATGAAATTAGATCACTAGAAAATGAATTCTGTTTGGTGCTTTGCTTTTCGCTTTCTTCCTGCTGTTTAAGGTCACAAGAATGGTGACAATCTGAATTTTTCATTATTGAGTTTCCAAATATAATTTCAAAATTATTCGGTTTAACATATAGTAAAACATCAAACAATCATCTTTTTATTTCTTTTCTTAGGACTCGTAATCATTGTGTCACGACCCGATATCTTAGGTCATTATGACACCTACTATAACCCATCAGTAGGTAAGTCAATTCGTAGTCCGAAAATACTAGTAACGGACTATCAAGAAAAATGAAGAAAGAATGTGGAAAAAATATAGTAAAAAACCTAAAATGCAAACGATAGTCTCAAAATCGGGTGAAATCAGTATAAAAGCTTCTAATGTAATAAGATTGCATTATAAGAGCTTCTAATGTAATAAGATTACAAAATGACGTATTAAATGAATATATCGATACGATCCATCTCTGAATACAACATAGAGACTAGTCTAGTACATAAGAGGGAGAATAATAATACTCCGAACGTCAGGAGTTCACTCTATGTCTCCGAACCATAATTGCTCCACACGATGCACACAACCACGGTGAGAACCCGTACTATGATCTGTAGGCTGTAGAAGAGTAGTATGAGTAGCAAACACGTGGTACTTCGACAACTGCCTATTGAGCTCCAAATATAATGCAAATATAAATAACACGCAAAGAAGAATGTAAACTACACTCAAATATCCAAGAACTAACATGTAAAGCTAAGGAGACAATATGGATAAACTATCCTATTATAGCGATACTTGAATTTCAGTATATCAATCTGTCACAAATTAACCATAATAATAATAACACAATACAGTAACCAGCTAGTCCGAACTAATAATACCTACATTGGGCCCTTAAGCCAGAAGGTTCAATCAATACACAACACACCTTAAGCAATACTCACCACCTATACTTATGCAGCCCCCATAAGACTGATAAATATCGGCGCATACTGGTGACAGGCAATGTGCATGCAAGTGTGAATTCAAGTATAATCCACACTATTATAATCGAACTAAATTCCATAATGTAACCTAGTGTGTACACCTCCTCCAACTTGACGACTCGCAAAGGAAGGACCTATGGTGATCTCTCTTGTTTGGCACGATGGTTCACGAACGATGGGGCCCCTTGGGGGTTCGAGAGAACAAGTATACACCAACCTGGTCCCGATCCAAGATTTTCAATAACCATCATCATCATCATTAATCTACTCCGTCTAATATATATATAGATATAAATCCACAAGCTAGAACTATAGCTAAAAGAGTGTAAGTCTGTAAATTCGTTATCCAGGGTAAACTCCAAGACTAAATCATCATAAAAGTGTATAAGGAGTTAGAATCTCTCTCGATCGAGGTAAATAGTAATAGCAAAATAGTGGTACTTAGACAACTGCCTATTGGGCTCCAAATATAATGCAAATATAAATAACACACAAATAGGAATGTAAACTACACTCAAATATCCAAGAACTAACATGAAAAGCTAAGGAGACAATATGGATAAACTACCCTATTCTAGCGATACTCGACTTTCAGTATCAGTCTAGTAATCCATCTGTCACAAACTAACCATAATAATAATAACACAATACAGTAACCAGCTAGCCTGGACAATTAATACCTAAATCAGGCCCATAAGCCAGAAGGTCCAATCAACACACAACACATAACACACCTAAAGCAATACTCACCACCTATACTTATGCACCCCCCATTAAACTGATAGATATCGGCGCATACTGGTGATAACCAATGTGCATGCAAGGATGAATTCAAGTATAATCCACACTACTATAACCGAACCAAATACCATAATGTACCCCAGTGTGTACATCTCCTCCAATTTGACGACTTGCAAAGGCAGGACCTATGGTGATCTCTTTTGTTCGGCACGACGACTCACGGATGATGGGGCCCTTAGGGGGTTCGGGGCTCCCGATCTATGATTTTCAATAACCATCATCATCATCAATCTACTCCGTCTAATATATATATAAATCCACGAGCTAAAATTATGGCTAAAAGAGTGTAAGTTTGTAAATTCGTTGTTCGGGGTAAACTCCGAGACTAAATCATCATAAAAATGTAGAAAGGGTCAGAATCTCTCTCGATCGAGTTAAATATTAATAGCAAAATCATAAACTGAAATCTATCTTAGTCAAATCTCTAAAACATAATATTTAGTCTCAAAGGCTCATAAGTTATTCATTAAGATGGTACGATTCCCACTATGAAAGAATTCATTTTAAAAGTAAAAAGTAGGAATAAATCTCTTTTTAGAAAAAAAAAAAAAGGATAGTAAAATCACATTTTTAGTTGTAATCATACCATTTACTATTTTAGTAAGCATGAATGTACTGAATCTATGCATGCCATTTCTAGTATCCAAACAATACGATTATACACATCTAAATGTTTATAAACTATGACCATGTCCTTTATTTGGATAAAACACTTTTCGAAATTCAATCAATATCATAATTACGTCCTTGAGCCCAATAATATACATCCGACATAACCATAACATCATAATCCGAGAAAAACTATCACATTCCACCTAGTAAAGTTGTAAACATTATAATGAAGGTACATTTGTATCAACTGTGCCTAACATGCTAGCAACCTAGGGTAATAGGATTTCAGGAGCACAAAAAGTATTTCATCTTAAGGTTCAAATATCCTTCTATACCCCAAACTGATAAATTGGACTAAGTCACAATGTTCTACCCAATAACACATCCTAACATTCTATCTACCATGCAACATGTATAATACACCATCTCATGATGAAGAGTAGATGAAAGCCTACCTGGATACCGAACTGCAATCCTTGTATTTCCCACAAATCATCCATTTGTGCTCCACGATTTCAAAATACCATCACACTATTAAAGTAGTATTCTACGTGTCCTTAGGAGTAAGATGAGACTCATATTGCTATTTAAGGGTCAGATCAAAATTCAGGCCAAGAACGGGCCTGCGGGGTCTTCTAACGAAGTTCAAAACTGAATCTATCACGAGGTCCCTCGCAAGATAAAAAATGTGTGCTCAAAAGTTTTGCATAAATGGAGCATAAATCGAATCTCAAATCAACCCTTAAATATTAGGAATTAAGACCTTGTTTCTAAGAATTTACCATGAATTATGATGGAAATTGAAGAGAAAATTTATGGCAAATGACTAAGGAAAGTTAGGCTAGCTTACCTTAGTTTCTATGGATGATGTTCCACTTTATCATCTCTTTGAGCTCTTAATTTGCTGTAAGAATGCTAAAAGCATTGGTGGAAAATCAGGTAGGGTAAAGGGAAATTTAAAGCCACCATGTCACGACCTAATTTCTTAGGTCATGATGGAGCCTACTATAATTCACCAGTACGCAAGAAAAACCTTAGTCCAGAACGACTAGTAACGGACTATCAGACTAGATAAAGAAAGAAATGCGGAAAAGATGCAATAATAGATCAAATACATAATATAGTCCCAAAACTTGTTGGTATAAGTACAAGAGCTTTTACATAACAAGATTTCAAAGTGATGTACAAATGAATACAGTGATATAACTTATGTCCGAATACAACATAGTGACTAGTCTAATACACAAGAGAGACATAAGAAATACTCCGAATGTCAGGAGCTTACTCTCAGTCTCCGAACCATGGTTGCTTTGCACAACGCACACATCAACGATGATAACCCATACTATGATCTGCAGACTGCAGAAGTATAATTTGAGTACCAAACACATGGTACTCAGTAGGAAACTACCGACTGAGCTCCAAAAATAATACAGATATATACAACATATAAACAGAATAAAACTGCACCCAAATATCCGGCAACCATATGAGACAACTAATGAGATAATAAGGATAACCTATCCTATTCATGTCCAAGAGACTTAACATATTAAGGCTAAGGAAGTATTAGGAATGCACTATCTTAATTTCAGCCATGCTTAGCAATCTAAACACTACACCATATATCACTTGTCAATATACAAAGTAAAGGCAGAAGGAAGATATATATATATATATATATATATATATATATATATATATGGTAACACCATAGCTATATAGATAGGCATTATAGCTGTCAAAATGGGTTGGCCCAATCCAACCCAGTCCAAGACTCCCAGTCAAAAAAATTTGATGGGCTAGGATGGGCCGATCCTTCACTTTAAAAGGCCTTAAAATGTATGGACCAACCCAACCCTAATAGGGTCGCGGGTTGGGGCGGGCTAGCCCTTTATTTTTATCAATTTTTTGTTAGATTTTCTTTTACAATTTGAATTAATAGATATGATAATCCATTCACACTTCTAACATATTATTATATAAAGTACATAATTCTATGATGATTTATAATATTTCAACACCAATACATTGTCAAACATATTTGAATTCATTAATTACATTATCTTAATTAACATAAAGATTCATCTAAATTCATATGCAAATTTAATAAGTTGAACAATATCAAAAATTTATATATCAAAATCAATAATATTTGAAATTCACTTAAAAATATTATCGCTTTAAATTTGGGTAATGTTGTGTAATTGATTTTGAGTGGCTGTAACAAGTGTTTGAACGTTTCATGATGGATGCAATTTTTATATTTATGATTAGAAATTTTAATATTTGCTATTTAATGCTAAATGAGTAAAGTATTGTGTAAGATACTAGATAAAATTTATTGAGTAATCACTATTTATATTTTTAATTCTTTTTGCTTAAATTTTCTTTAATTTTAAGTTTAAATTGAATAACAATAACAAATGAAATATTAATACTTGATGATTATGGTTTAACACTTAATAAGTTAACTATTATGTAGGATATTAAACTTATTCAATAACTACTATTCTTAATTTTTACTTTTTCTTTTACAATATTCATATATTTTTAATTTAAATTAAATAGTATTTTGACCTACGAGTCGGCCTAGCCCAGCCTCAGTCAAGCCTCAAGGGCTAGCGGGCTGACTTGGGCTGGACTTATAAGCCCAGTTTTAAATGGGCTCAAAAATCACAACCCAACCCTTATAGTGGGCTGGGTTGGGTCGGCCTCAAGGGCCAAGCCCATTTTGACTACTCAAGTAGGTATGCACACACACACGTGTGTATGTATATATATATATATATATATATACACACACACACACACACACACAAAAGTATATAGCCAAGGTCTACTCGAAGTATAGCCTAGATCATCAGACTAACTATTTAAGACCTCATAATCATAGCAGGAACTAGTGCTAGAGTACTCACGATTCTAATCCACATATCAAGTCATCAGACAGTCATGCATAATAATTAAATCATAAGATAAAAGAGGTTGGAATCATACCTCATGTCTCGATACCGAATCAATGACTAATTTTTCATAAACTAGCGATAATAATGATCCTAACAATAATAAAATAATGATAATAGCAATGTCAATAATAACGCCAGTGACCGGCTAGTCCGGACAATCATATACCTAACCGAGCCTATCACGTGCCTTCACCACCCCAGGCTTAGAAGGTTCAATCAACAAACAATACACCACAAGGCATAGTCATCACCAATATCTATGCAACCCTCTCATATGAGCTGGTAGATATAGGCGCATATTGGTGATAGGCGATGCGCATGCAAAAATAAATGCAATAGAATTTGTAATACCACAAACATAATCATCATCATAACAATTGTCATCCTCATAAACATCATCAACCTTTGATTTTTTCGGATATATATATGTATGTATGTATATAGGCTAAATACATATATAGGCCCCTTAACTATTTCACTTTTTCCGTATAGGCACCTCAATTAAGACAGGTACTTATTGAACCCTTTATTCCTTCACAAAACGTATCAATTGAACACAATCGCTGATGTGACACTGATGTGGCATAATGCGTGCACTACACTCAATTTAAGAGCGTGAAACATTAAATTTTATCTTTTTTTAATCTCTTTATCTTTTTTATTTTTCTTAATAATCTCATTTCTCATATTTTTTATTTTAAAAAATACTTGCCCCTCAACTACTGTTCTTCTTCTTCATTTTCTTGAACAAATGTCAGAAAATCCTTCTTATTTTTCCTTTACATTTCAAGCTATTCTTGAACAAGCAATGCATGGTGAACAAGAAGCTGATGTACCTAGTAAGTTTTTTGAACTTTTTTGTTTTGCTAAAAAGGGAAAAATCCCTTTATCAATTAATGCTGCGACACTTCTTATACGATGCTTTGGGCGAGCTAAAATGCTCGATGAAGTGGTATCGGTGTATAAAGAGCTAGACCCAGATTCAAGAAACACGAGTGTGGTTAATTTGTTGTTAGATTATTTGCTTTGTGGAGGGAATATTGATCGTGGGTTCAAGGTGCTCGACGAAATGCTTAAAATGGATAGTGATGTTCCTCCGAACAATACTACGATAGATATCGTTTTGTCGCTATGTGAAAGAGGATTTGGGTTGAGAAAATGATGAGCGAGGAGGAAATTTATGGATTTCTTGTGAGATTCTTTGAGCATGGTGTTTTTTTGGATGATGTATAGTTTACTAAATTGATTACCAAGTTTTGTCGAAGTCGGAAATGCGATAAGGCCTGGCACGATTTACATGAATTTGTTTATGAATGAGATGAAGGAAAAGAAAGTTAAACCAAATGTTGTGACATTTGGGATTTTCCTCAATCATTTATGCAAATGTTACAGGGTCGATTAGGCATTGGAGGTGTTTGAGCAGATGGAAGGGAGTGAAATTGATGGCGTTCTTGTTAAGCCATTTTTTCTTCCTTCTCAATTGAAAGGGAAGATGGAAATGGGGTCTGTGTATTTGGTAGAATAAAAGTAAAGAAAGGAAATGGGAAATGGGGTCTGTGTATTTGGAAGGAAAGAGGGGAAGTGGGGGTGGGGGGAGGATCGGGTAGGCTGCAGTGTAGGGGGAGAGGGAGGTGTTAATGGTTTTTTTTAAAATTTAAATTTAATTATAGTAAAAAATCATTTTTATAATTATTTTAAGTTAAAATGCCACGTGTCATCATCTGATTTGTCATTTTTCCACGTCATTGGTGTGCGTAGTACACGCATTTTACTTTTATGGCCACATAAGTAATTGGGCTCAATTGAAACCATTTGTGAAGGAGTAAAGGGTTCAATAGGTACCTGACTTAATTTAGGTGCCTATACGAAAAAAGTGAAATAGTTCTGGGGCCTGTAAGGCATCATCATATCATCATAATATCTAAATCAATGTCAATAATAGAGAGCGAGCCCCACGAGGGCTAAAGTAAAGTGCAAGCCCCACGAAGGATAAAGTAAAGAACAAGCCCCATGAGGACTAAAGTAAATAAACATAAAAATAGAAGCAAGGTAGAGTATACTTCCATAATTCATCGTTCATCATCAATATCACATCATCAATTCATCGGATTTACCTAAAATTTATATTATCAATCAGTATCTTCCTCCATCCCATACTACAGAGATCGGTATCTGGATATGATAGTTGCACGGGCTCAAGCCTTGGATAAGAGAATGTAAATCCGTAAGTTTGTTGTCCGGAGTGAACTTCAAAACTAAATCATCATAAAAGTATAGAAAGGGTCAGAATCTCTCACGATCGGAATAATTAGTAGTATCAAATCATAAATAGGAAGCTGCTCAGTCACATCTTTTTAAACATCATTATTAACCTCTTTTACATGTAAGTCATTCATTAAAATAGACATTTATTATTATTAAGAAATCCATTTTAAGGTAGAAAGTGAGCTTTATCCCTTAATTAGTGCCAACAATAATAATATTACAATCTAATCAAAATCATATAAATCATCGATGAACGATCATGAATGTACCAAATCTATGCATGCCATAACCAGTATTCATATAATGGAACCATAAGTAGTAATATATCAATAAAGTACAATCACACCCTTTTCAAGGATAGACACTTTTCGAATGGTCAAATCATATCATAATACGACCTTGGGCCCAATAATGTGTCCAAAATAGTTATAACATTATAATCACGGTCTTTGGCCCACATACATATCTGAAACCCATATCAAAATCATATTTATAATTCATCTCATTTTAAATAAGTCATATCGTATCTATGAGGCATAACATCTCTATAAGCCATAAGGCATATTTATAATCATCTCACATATATGAGGCATCTCACTTCTAAGAGGCATAATATATCAATAAAAGTCTCACATCTAGGAGGCATAATGCATCGATAAAGCATAACTCATAACTATGAGGCATATCACATCTATAAGACCTCTCATATCTATATCTCATATATAATGATGATAGGAAATAACATCTCTAAAGGCCCAATGGCATGGCCATAAGCCATTAATCATACCCTCGAGAAAGTCATCACAATTTACCAAGACACAAAGTAATCTTATTCTAAAGGCACAATAGTCTCATTTATGTAACGTACGTAACTATGTCCATAAGGGCTAACACAAGTCTTAGCGTAAGATGGGCCGAAAGAACCCACATCTAATTCTAAATGTCCAGATTTAGGCAATTTATACCCCAAACTAGGTTAAGGTATCTAGTTCAATTTCTAGATGTCAAGTAAGCCATAACCAAATCTAAGATAGGAACTTCATCTAGAAACACGAGCATTTAAGTCAACTCTACTAAATTATGGTTTCAAGATCACAACAATAGCCCAAATAAGGTTAAACATACTAACCATACTTCTAATGATAAAACCACATCCCAAACCTAGTATTATATCATATACATGCTGTGGATTAGTTCAATCTAGGGAGAAGGCCATAGGATTCAGAAAGGGTATTAAGTATTTCAACTTACGGGTCAAAACCCTCATCTAATACCCAAACTTCAATATTTAATACTAAGGTATTATACCCATAATCAAACTTAACATTCACATTCACACATAATTTATAACACGCATCATCTTACGAAGAAAAGTAGACAGAATCCTACCTCAAAGCCGAACCGCAAATCCTTACATCATTCACCAAATGCTCGCCTTCATTTCATAATTCCAAAATGCTATCACACTATGAAAATCATAATGTACTAATCAATACAAGAATAATGATACCGATATTATAACATTATGCTTTGGATCCAAAAACAATACTAAAAACTCCAAGTGGGCCCCACTTATGGAAGTCACATTTTTGAGGCCAACCCAACATTCATACATGATCAAGGAATCATAACCCTCAAGAAATGGCCGAAAATCAAGATAATTTAGGGATAAAATCAAGTCCACAAGCTATTTAGGGTTTTGGGTCAAGAACCAAGAAATTCATCAAGAAAGTGATGAAATCTTACCTTAAATTTGAAGATATTCACGATAAAAGATGTTATTCAAGATCCCAAGTCACCCCTAAAACTAAATTTGAAGTTATCACACCCTTTAGGATTCTTAACTCTCAAGCTTGAGTCAAAAATAACCAAAGCGCGGCCTAAAGAGCCCTTTTCTACCCATACCAAGTACAGAGATATTGCTATCGCAATCCAAGAATTGCAATCGCGATTGGGCGATCGCCATAGCCTCCTTGCGATTGCAATATGGTGATCATGGTGGATTTCTTCCGATCGCACAAGCATCAGCTCCAGCAAACTTGGAAAATTTTCCAAGTTTCCAACAACACCTCAGGATTCATTCAAAGTTTGATTTTCGCAAATGACCTGTGTAATAACGTAAAATTCGATGCTTCGAATGTGATAAAAAAGTCAGATTTTCCATCTTAGGTCGTTTCGACCAGATGTGTATGCTACACCTAAATTATCGATTTTCAACTTTCAGACCAATAGGTCAAAATGAGCTCGGGTGCATTGGGACCTGAACCGAAGGTCTACCTAGCCTAAAATCAATATTTTAGAACTGCTGACTTAGTCAGAATTTGCATCTGAGATCATTTTAATAATATTTTTGCCCAATGTCCATTTGGAACCAACAAGTCAGAAATCACTTAGGGCAGCTAAGGAAAAGTTCTAATAGCGAAAATAAACAAAAATATGAAAAATGACCTAGAGAGTGATTACTATATCCACTACTAAAAGGACTTTCGTCCTCGAAAGTCAATGGATAGAAAAAGCTCAAAACTTGAAATGATGAGGTACTAGGCCCCATGATCCAAGCATGACTTCCCAGGTAACCAACACGAAGAGAAACCACTTTCAAAGGATTTTGCCACAAGTATCCCTTTTCAACCAGCTCTCTTACTTACTTCTCTTCCAAACAGTCCAAACTCAACTTCAACCACCAACTAGTCTCTAACTGAACCGAAAAAGGGTGATGCACGCAAATTTAAACCATAACAATTGATATCATCTTGATGCCCTCAAAAATCAACCAAGACTCATCCAAGCTAAACCAACCTAAGACATTAGTCATACTACCGACTCTAATTCCAAATATAGCCTTCATTTTCTATCCATACTTTCTATCTACTCTAAAATAAGAGGAAAATTACTTAAGTCCTGTCTGCGTAATCTGATCATAGGGAACTCGAAGAACTGAAGCTAATCTTGCTAATAGTCCATACGAGAACCATGAGAATAATCTCATAAGGCACTAT
The DNA here is from genome assembly GCF_002878395.1 of Capsicum annuum. Taxonomy (NCBI): domain Eukaryota; kingdom Viridiplantae; phylum Streptophyta; class Magnoliopsida; order Solanales; family Solanaceae; genus Capsicum; species Capsicum annuum. Next base: position 138,038,259 of record NC_061121.1, on the reverse strand, counting down.
CTAGGTATACAAATGAAGATAATCAAGAAATACTATCTATGCTAATACTACCGCTAGTCCGAATGTCAACTAAAACTAAACCCAGAAGCTGAAACCATAACTACTCATCGTAGAATGATCCGCTCTAGGATGTCCCATCAATAAAGAAAGAAACCATACTGAATCCAGCTTAAACATAATACTCCTACTAGGTATATCATTCAAAATTCTCAAAGTAGACTAAAGATTCGAGGTCAAAGATGAAGGAACCAATACTGAGTTCATGGGCTATCATCTGAGCACTTATTAACTATAGTACATCCAAAATTGAGAAGATCGAATAGGCAATCATGGAGTAGGCTCAACCAACCTATAAATAAAATCCAAATTGAGACAATTCTAACCCGATTTTCTAGAACCAGAATGTCACACGATGCTCATGATCCCGAAGGACCACTAGCTAAACCTCTTCTGATATTTGTACCTAAACACTGCATAATATAGATAATAAATGCAGAAACTGGACATAAGGTTCAAAATATCTAAAAATACTGAAAATTGAAAATTGAATACTGATACATCTGTCCAAAAAACCTCTAAACTGTATGAACTGTGGAGTTGATGGGATATGTCCCCAACTAACTTCGTCTACTGAAAATAACTAAATTTAATGCAATAATAAAATAAGGATCATTCTCGAATGAAGAGGACTCACTGCAATATTTACTGCTGCTGACTGGGACTGAGTTACTAAGGGTAATCTGGATCTCGTTCCTCTGAACCTATGGTGTCAAATAAAACACCATAGCACAAATACGTCAGTACGAGAATGTACCGAGTATGAAGATGAGGTAAGGCTAAATGTAAGGGCTTATGCATGAATAATTACTTAACTGAATAATCATAAGAGTACTGAATGAGAACACATGCATGAATGCATGAACCATAACTGAAATCATATGAATCAAAATACTGACTCGAATACTACTTTATTGCTATCTGAACTCACTACTGATGCCTGAGATACTAAACACTGAATCATCTGATACTGATAACTGAGTACTGGAGTTGAGATCAGTCCTTTCTATCAAGTGATCTCATAAAATGATGTTACTGAAGCTGATTGAATCTACTCACATCAATGACTGAAAGCTGAGCTTACTACTCTCAACTATCTGAATCTGAGATCAAAACTCTCTAATATATAATCCTTGAATCTATTATCAATGATAAGAAAAGATTATGTCTAAGATCAAACCTATCTAGCGGAAGATCTCCGAATCTGATAAAGAGAATACTCAACTAAATCTGAGACTGAGATCAAGCCTATCTAATGGGTGATCTCTGGATATGATAATAAGATTACTCAACTAAATCTGAGACTGAGATCAAGCCTATCTAATGGGTGATCTCTGGATTTGATAATAAGATTACTTAACTAAATTTGAGACTGAGATCAAGCCTATCTAACAGGTGATCTCTGGATCTGATAATGAGATTACTCAATTAAATCTTAGACTAAGATCAAGCCTATCTAACATGTGATATCTGGATCTGATAATGAGATCACTCAACTGAATTTGAGACTGAGATCAAGCCTATCTAATGGGTGATCTCTGGATCTGATAATGAGACTACTCAATAACTTTATATGGGACCATGCCTATCTAGCGGGTGGTCCATGAGTCAATGGAACTATCTGAGTTCCTTACTGAGATAGATTACTATATCTGAAAGTCTTGATTTTTGAGTTCTACTCTGAAGATTGATAGTAAAACTGCAATTATAGGAGTTCTCACTTAACCGACGTACCCCGAATCTGAACTGGTGGTGTCCAATCTATAACCCCAGCTGGAAGAGTGTCAATACCGTGCCATAGGTAAATACCTCTCTGGTCAAGCCTCTCTAACGGGTGACCCTCGCAGGAAGTCAAGCCTTAGATAGTATAATAGTCAAGCCTATCTAGCGGGTGACAATCCTTTTCTAATGGGTGACTCCTACATCCTGCACTGGCTACGTAGTTCTGGAGTTCAAGGATTGCTCCTAATGACTCTACCTCTCTAACGGGGAGTCGCCATCCCTGCACTCACTCAGTGCTAGCTCCTACTCCTAACGGAAAGACTCTGAATCGATTCTTAACTTAAACTGAACTGAATCTGATACTGATCATATTTCTCGACTGATCTGACTGAGTTAAACTAAATTCACTTGGTTTTGTATCTGACGGAATACTACTGAATCTGATTATCTGACTGAATAATACTGAGTCCTGGACTGAATATTCAAATACTACTAGATCTGAGTTGAGTACTGAACTTAGGATAGAATACTAGCGATACTAAGATTTTTGAGATTTCTTAAGTTCTGTATCTGTCTGAGATTACAGAGTTCTATAACTCACTAAGTACTGAGAATCGTGGCTTGACTGAGATTATCGAGAAAACTGACATGGGCTCTAGACTACAGCTAAATTATTGGGTATAAAATACCCCCAGGACTCGATAACATAAAAGCAAAACATAACCATTCTTGAATAATTAAGACCATGGACATTCATTCACCATCACAATCAGTAAAGTATCTCTTTAAGTATTTAGAAATCATAAACATGTAATAGTATAGGGAGACATACTATTGGCTCATACTCCATTCAACAAGATCTTGCATCAAATACTTAGCATGTATTAAAGTCTTAGCATGTATCAAAGAGCACATAATTGGGGAATTTCATGCTATCATGTCACAATTCATTCACTAAGGCTTTTCAACAAACACTTGGCATGCATGGGCTTGCACACAATTGGGGATTTCTAGTCAACATGCTATAATGGTTCTAATTTCCTTCACATGAGCATTTTATCAAACATATGGGGAGCATGCTTTGATTATTCAACAATTTCTTCACTTAACTGACATGAACACATCACTTAACAAGCAACTTGAAGAGGGTTTATTATAAAAATTACATGAATATCACATACTAGGGTCAAAGCTTGAAACCTCATCAACAAAACATGAATTAAAACTCAATAATAGCATGAACTCCAATTTCAATTCACATGAATCATGAAATTCATAAACACAAGATCTTTGAAATTTAGAAAAGGGTTCTTGAACTTATTGGATGAAAGGGACCCAAGAATCAACATCTGCATACCTTAGTTTCTTGATTCTTGAAAAGTTAACGGAGGAATCTTGATGATTGGGGTCTGATTTAGGAATCCTAGCTCTTGTTCTTGAACAACTTTGAGAGAAAACTAATATTTTTTGGTTAAAAAAAGGCCAAATCCCATGTTAAGGAGTATATATAGGGGTAGAAAAATGACCCTTTTTGCCCTTGGAATTAAACTAAAAAATCTCGATTTATATGCTAGAGTGACGCGATAATCGTGCCAGCTTACTGGAAATTGGACAATTGGGAAACTTCTTGATGGCGCGAAGCGGTGGAAATAGAATTGACACCTTGGTTGCGAACTGGAAAGGCACCACGATGCGGTGGAATCGTGTTGGTGCACTGGAAATTAACAATTCTTAAATTAAGCCTTGACGCGATGCGCCATAATCATGGAGGCTCACTAGATTTTGACGATTGCCATTTTGGCTAGCTCCG
>NC_061121.1:138017329-138031670 GCF_002878395.1 Capsicum annuum | reverse complement strand
CATGGAGGCTCACTAGATTTTGACGATTGCCATTTTGGCTAGCTCCGCGATGCACTAAAGTGCTAGGTGGCGCACTGTCTCACTAAAATGGCTCTAACTTTTCGCTCGAGTGTCGGATTTGGGCAAATTTAGTATCGACGGAAAGCTTATTCAATTCTCCACTTGATAAACAATTGATATTAGGGAAATTATATAAGGTTTAACTACTTCTCACTTAGGAAAACCCTTCTTAACCTTATAGGGTCGGATTAACACTCCACTGAACATGCTCTAAGGCTCAGACTATGAGAGAATTTTGCGGGATCTTACAGGTTGCACCGAAGCTCTATAACTCAATGCTGAAATCTCCACATCAAGGTAGAATTTCTTGGTCTCAACTGCCTAAACCAAACATCGATAATACTGTATGAAGTAGACATATTTGTACCAAATCATGCTGAGCCAAAATTGAAACATAATTGAAGAACAAAATTGCGATGGAGGATAAATCATTGACTGACAATACAAGAAATCCACTCCATAGCTGCTAGAGGGAATGAACTATCAAAGAATACTCAAGAACTTATAAAAGCCACAAACAACACTTAGTGATGGAAAAAACTCTAGCAACTCAAAAAAATTCACTAAAGCCAGAAACTAACCAATCCAACACTCTATCTCATCAAGGAATAGCCATAGGCACATATCATTAGAGGAGAAACACTCCATCAAGCCTCATTAGGCTGAACAAACTTTGCAATGGGGTTTTCCTGAATCCACCTAAGTAGGAAAGTCACCACTCAATCCATTCATAAATTACATCATCGAAGAAGAATAATACCAATCTCGAAACCAAGGTTACTGTTAAGACCACCACTAGAAAATCAAACAACTCAAGACAAAGAATTTCCAATTTGCTAAGTTAAGAAATGTTTACAAGAAAGCCATCTACCTTTAACTTCCTAACTCCATGAAAGACAGGAATCACCTCACGATAAGAACAAAAAATCTAATCTTCATATCGTTAACAAGGGCAAATCATCGCATGGAGATGAATCTAACAAATCTAAGATATATATCTAATATATCTCGATATCAACATCAAAACCAATATCGGGCGATGAAATAGCCATAAACAAAAAGAAGACCTCAAACTGGTCATTCTCAAAAATGGGCTATATAGAAAGGGATAGCCAAAACAAAAACCTTTGCATCACCAGAGGCATGTCTAAGAGTCTCAAACTCAAGAACGAGTAATATAGCTAAATTATCAACTTTAGAACCACATAGAACCACGAAAGATCAACTTACCTTTAATACCATGATTGACTCCATAATCAATCTAACACAGCTAACCAAGAGGGAAAACAATCAACCTCGCCATGGGAAAGAAATCATCAAATCAGGCTATATCTACTCAAGCCACCAAATAAGAATTGCAAAGAAATAAAATTTTAACTAAATAACACTAGTCTATGTAACTAGCCAGCGAGTATTAATTACATCTAATAATAATACCTCAATAACCTCAAGCAGCGATAACATTAGTAAAAACAATATCAACATCAATATAATGAATAGGCATTACTAAAATGAACATCAACATAATATACCACTCAAGGGACACAATAAGGCCAATATGCCAAGATAAATGAGACTTAAACCCAAAAGCTACATCTGCTTCATCCACTACTAAAAGAAATAATCCATGGAGTAGTCATAAAATCGTGAATTCAATAATAAGGCACATAATAATCTATATGAACTCATTAAGGCAATAATCATTAGTGGGTACGAAGACCCCAACACACAAAATAAAAAGGTAAATACAAAAAAATAAAATCATACCAATCACGATAGAATAAGCAACCACATGCCTGATGGGTATAAGGGACGGTAAATCTGTACGGGTCCAAACTCGAATTGATCAAGTAAATCATCAAATGAGGCATAAAGCACACTATCTCTAACTGAAGTTGCCACACTCATCATGAAGATGATCTGAATAAGATGAAATACTAGCAATCCCATATCGGGGATACTTTCTAAACCAATTGACGATTTCTCTATAGTCGTAGAAAACTCCTAAAGCACCAACATGGAGAGAACATAACTAATCCAACATGTCTAGCCAACTGACATTGAGAGCACTCTCTACTACAAATAATGATTCTTCCCACAAACATAGCCTGTCTTAGGAACTCTAGGCTGGTGGGGAATATATGCTAGCTCTGTCTTATCAATTAACTCATATCTGGGGCACTCTTATAGCTAGTGTCCCATCACGATACATTTAAACAAGATCTTAGAATACTTCAAGATACTGCCCCTTATAATATTGAACGACCCTCATGGCCTAAAGACCCATACCAAAACTCTACAAGGTTTGGTGAGAACTCTGCCTGCTAAAATCACCATGGCTAGTCTAAGAACCACTCATAGTCTGAAATACTATATGTGTAGAGATGATAGGCTACAAGTGAAGCTGAAACCTATCAAAAGGATCTTCACTCTCTGATAAAATACCAATAGCATAATACCAAGGTCATATTCTCTTGCCACCACCTCAATAAGTCTCAATACATACTCTCTAAGGCTTTCACATAATTGATAATCTGTTAGAAGGAAGACCCAACTGCTATTAAATGCTCTGATGCTAAATAGAGTGATAATGTTAGTCCGCTAATAACTCCATGTACCATGACCTACTTATAAGTATATAGCATAGAAAAATGCCTGACCCAATTGAGAAATCCAATCTCATACTCAGAAACTAGTAAGAACCTTTATGAACACCAATAGGACCAACTCTGGTTTGAGAATTGCTCGATGAATCGAATGTCATCCATGACTAGGAGGGATTTTAAACATACTTAGAACCCCCAATACTGAACCTTGAATAACTGACATAGTCATGAGCTTTACTGAAGTTTAAGCTGGCCCTAAACCCCTTGGCTAATGCTGAAGATCTTTGATATCCATCTATGACTCTTTGGTCTGATGCTACGTTGAAGCTTTGAAATATGTGCTGAAGCCTCATCCGCATCCATCAACCCTTCCATATTACCTATTTTAGGACAGAATAGATTTAAAGAATGTGTTTAAGTTTTATAGCAATGTGGACACACGACAAGGAGTCAAGAAATGAGTTTTCTAGAATTTACGTGTAGCCTCTCAAAGATAGGTTATGGACATCTCCGTACCGATCCGCAGGAATCGACTAACACTTAGCTCTTGTACTAATATATCGGTGAAGCCTAGCCACTGATACCAATTTTTCACAACCCAATTTCTCAAATCATGATGGTTCCTACTATAACCCACCAGTAGGCCAGCTAAACCTGTAGTTCACAATGGCTAGTAACAAACTACCCTACTAGCATAATACTAAGTGTAAAGGCTCACAATTTTATTCAGATATTATTTTACATGAGACATTAGCTACGAGATTTTAGCTTTTAGTTTACAAATATAAAAATGAGTCCTCTATACACTCAGCCTACATGATTTGAAAATAGACTTAACTATAGTTATATTTACTCCACTAATAGAAAGAGTAAAAGTATAGATTTTAGAACTGAGTGTTATGGCTCACAAGATTTATATAGTATGCAACTGAGTGTTATGGCTCACAAGATTTATATAGTATGCTTTATTATTCATGATTTATGATTTTCATCTTTCAGTTATTTAAGCAAATATGAGTCATTTACACTTAGCCTGCATCCTTTTACAAGTTTATATAAAAATTAAGATATTATTTTACTTATGCATTCACCCATACATGCTCAGTACATTCCAAAAGCACTGATCCACATATATGTCTGTGTGCTACATTGTTTAATAATGTAGGTAAAGTTGTACCATGCACATTCATAATCAGACAGTTGCAACTTCTAGTCAATAGGTGATGAGCCCTTTTGATTCAAGGGTTTGAGTCAGTCATAGTTTGAGTAACATTTTAATTTCTTTAGTCAGTCGTATTGATTTGGGAAATTTAGGGGTCATGTCTTGACTACCTATAGTCAATACTAGTGAAGGCTTCATAAACAGTCAATAGAAGTTGATGTATTTGATTCTAGCTTTGTTTTGTATAATCAGAGTTGTAATAATTATATATAGTTTTGTTTTGATTATATTCAAAAAAGATGTATCTTTCGCTTATTTTTGTCAGAAGTGTATTTTATTTAGTCGCTCACAAGTTATGCCAGTACAAAGGTTAACTTAGGATCACTTGTGGTCCTAAGCACCGTATGACGACTATGGGGTAGTCTCGGGTTGTTACAAACATGGTATCAAGGCACAGAGTTCAAGTATCCCGGGGTGTCTATGAAGCCATGTCTAGTAGAATCTTACGGAATGGTACAAAGATGTTTGTTCTTTTCTCTGAGAGGCTACAAGGAATCTAGGAAAAAATTTTCCTTTCTTTCACACTCTACATCATGCTGTAAAGTTATTCTCTCAAAAACTTCTATCGATTCCTCTGTTACTCCGTAATCCTTTATCTATGACTTATCCTTGAGATGACATGACTAGTAAGTTCCAATTCCTCCTAAGATGATTCCCTCAAATATACTATCAGTAACTTTAGAGATCACACTAGGATCTTGAGAGGAGTTCAATAGTGTGTTATAAGTTCCTCAAATTAAAAGTTATACCCTTTTCCACATACGTTATTCAGTTAAGACAAAGTAAGATATCTATTCAGATTCCCCATTAACCCTTTAATTTAGATTGTACTCATTGGGGGAGATAGTATAAATTTAGATTGTTAAATAAAGTTTGAATTCGAGGTTTACTGCAATCGAAATGTTATAATTCATGAGTAGTAGAACCTTTTTATAGTTAGAAGTATGGGTATAGAAGTGTAGTGACAAGAAAGGTGGCGATTGATAATGCTTAACTCTCTCCCATAATTGAGGGGTGAGGCGGTCGTTGTCAAGTAACCCAATGTAAATTGGGGTTGAATCTCAAGGAGTGAATGTTATAACTTTAAACCTATGGGTGCTTAAGTTACTATAAGGTTACCCGAAATTCTAATAAAAACAACATGTATAAATAAATCAGAGAGTATTTGAAAACTTTTCACTAAAACTTCAACAAGTAGGCGGCAAAAGCTATTTTAGGTTTGAACTCAAGGGTTAAAGAGATCTAGGGATTATTTATCCTTAGAGGTAAAGCATATGGGATAATGTTGTTTTGTTATGGAATTTAGTTATTAAGTAACGGATAGTCTTGGTTGACAATCGTTGAGGTAAATCTTTCAATAAAACCCCAACGATTTCACCCATTGGCTCTTTCGAGCACCTAATAATTATGGATTTTATATAACCATCCAAAACCTCAACCAAGCATCCCTATTTCTAGGATGATGCTCTTGACATGGTTTACCCTCCCCAAATATTTGGTTCTAAGATTTAAAAGGGTAGTAAACCATAGGCTTAGTTTTTCGCCATTGCTTTATCCCCCAATAACCCTCTTTCGAGGATGTTATGGCTCACCTAATATTCACCTAAATCTCTCTTTCAAGGATGACAAAGGGTTTGTAGAGCTTGGAGCTTTCACTCATCAAACCCATTTGAAGATTTAGAGTTTTCACCCATAAAATTCCAACAAATAAGCTTAAGCAATGGTGAAATCCATACTCAACAACTAAAATCCATGCGAACACAACAATACCTACATACAATCACACTCTAGTTCAACATAATCCCACAACTAAATTATTTAGCTACTCATGGAGAAAGTAAAGAGAAATATACCATGTGGGTCATCAAAAGCATTCATTCTTCACAAAGTAACTAAGAAATTTAATTCTCCAAAGTTAATTACACACTTTACCCATTAGGGTTTCAAGTTTGGAATTCAAAAATATTCTATGTGGTAAGCAATGACCAAAGAAGAAAGGGTTTTTGATTATATATAAGTTGGGATTTGTATACCACGCTTTACTGACCACCTAGACTGACTGTGACTGCGGCCTGAGGTCGCGGTCGCGGTAACTAAGGCTGACTACTTTAGGTTTCCAATTGCATTCCTTTTGCTTCCATTTGCCCCCTTTTAGCTCTATTCCACATATGCTTACCTTTTCCACTTTATACCTGCAAAATGTGGGTGTTAGTGCACTTAAACCTATATAATGCCTTATTTTCTAATATAAAACATGGTAGTATGCATGGATGATTACTGCGAATGATTGGTAGGATTACCACTCATTAACACCCCCAACTTAGACCCTTGCTTGTCCTCAAGCAACATTACCTCTTGGCATGAGACCCTTTCCATGTATGCCCTTATTTATGTTCCCAATGACCATGAAGGCTCAAACTTGGTTGTTATGACAAAAATCTTTTCACACATGGATAGAAAAGTATTAACAATACCCTTCATCATAAAATGGAGTGACAAAGGATGCAATGGATCTTGGAGAGCGACTATGTGACAATTACTAACACTCTAGAAGTGACTTGCTAGTTGGCTACAATCATGCTATACATCCATTCATCTCATTGCTTGGAAGATGATAAAATCACCCACTTTAATTAACTCATATGTCCCCTCAAAAGAAAGAAAGGTTCACACGCCTAGTTACCAATTACGAAACAAGGAAATTCAAGTACAATCACTCACTCTCTCAAGGAATTCTCCATGTTACAAGTACCATGCCATAGGCTTACCCCTATTTTCGATCGCCACTACAATGACCACACTTGATTGGAAATCACAAAGGGCTTTTTGAGCTTATAATATAGGTTTAGGGTAGGGTAAGATAGAAATTTAGGACAATAAGGTTATACCCTTCTTGAACTTCTATATCGTATACTCGACACTTTTTGATTAATGGGCCACTTCTTTTCACTTTACTATTTTGCCCACTCTTTGCTTTTTCTTGGTCTTCCCACTTTCCTCATTTTCTCTTCTTCTATAATTTTTTCTTCTTTTTTCATATATAAAGCCTTTATTTCCTATATGGGATCTTCTCTTTATTCAAATTCAAAAAGCTTTACTTTCTCATGATTGGAGAAAACTTCTTAAGACTTCATGTCCAAACTGTACTTCTTTCTCTTTCCACTACCCCAACTTAGGATTTTAGCCTTAATTTGTACTCTAAATTTCAAGGAGGATAGGGTTCAAGAGCAGATGAATAAAAGGGTCGCAACTTGTAATGTGTTTGCCAACAAAAAGTCCAAAGGCTCGAAGAGGGTGACTTGGGGTAACTCTTATGTATTAGTAGGCTCTTTAGGCTAAAGTAGACTTCCAAAATCATAAGATGGACTACAATCATTTTACCAACCAAGAACAACCAAAAATTATCTTTGAAAGACTAACAGGGCAAGTTTTAGATGGTACAAGTACAAATGAGATGTAGACAATTAAGCTCACATACACGGCATGCGAATGTTGTCAAAGGGGGTCAATTGTTCTCTTCGCTCGAGACAAGGGTGGGGTATCCCCTATTTTTCCATAATCAACTTTTGAAGTCAAAAAAAGAGAGAGAATGTTATCACAAAGTTGCTCACGTCCATGCCTTCGACTTTTGCAGAGTACTTTGAACGAAGGGGGCATTTGCTTTTGAACCTGTACCAAGCATAATTTTGCTTATTATGGCAATGACCCAAGCTATCGTCTGACATTGCAAACTATAGTATGGGCGAACTTCCATATGGTTACCACTAAGACTTTACCAATGGGTGTAAATGCGAATCTCAATCATCGATGCTACGGTACTCAAACTTCTTTTGCACTATGGTTAGAAAAAAAATTACAAATTAATGAAACAAGAACAAAATAACTACTCCATGTAGATATGGGCATCATCAGTATGCCCGAATATTACAACCCAAATAAAAAAAAGAATTACCCCGAAAAGCATAAAAGTATGCAGAATATCAATAATACATGCCCAAATCAAATAAATAAGGAGACGCCCCTAACTGAAAAGGTAGCAGTGTCCCCACTACATAAATAATCAAGGATAAAAGAGATAAGGGTGTTCCCTGAATTCGTATCAAGGGATACTATCACTCTTGGACCCTACATCATCACCATAATCTTTAAAGTCTGACCCCTCAGTTGGGCCTCATCATCACTGTCCACACAAGACATAGGAAGACTATTTAAGGGTTTTAGGATGTTTCATAGGCCCTTCACCCCTTTCCACATCTTGATAAAGAATCCATCCCTCTTTGTCCCCCTTGTATTTATTTTTTTATGTGCGCTCCGAAGGTCGCGGTGTGATGCCACAAAATAAAAGTAGGCTTTCTCAAGTCGATCAATAGTTAGGCTTTCTCAAGTCGGTGAATAGTTGCTTTTTGCTTCTTTTGTCCCTCCTTGTACTCATTATAATCGACATGTGACATATATAAGTGATCGGTGGTAAAGGGATCTCCTGGCCCTTGAGGCAAGCTAGACACAAGCTCTTTAATGGTTGCAATATTAACTCTAATCTCTTTAAAAGGTCCCATGGTGGTTGGCCTATAAGGTTTGGGTTCTCTACATGCTGGATCTCCCAAGTTGATCTATATTTTCTTGCTTTTTCCTGGTGCACCCTCTCCTCAAATCCTCAATGGGTAGATGGGGGTGCTAGGACACACCCATGTATCACTAGCATACTCTTCCAACCCTGCTCACTTACAAAGCTTAGCAATCAAAGAGGGGTAAAAGAGATTCATACCACATTGGTTTTTGAAATGATCTATTTCATTGACCATAAGTTAACCAACATCCAACCGAATGCCGTTTAAAATACAAGAAACCATACGAGCACGCAATTCAGGGACTGCTATCATATGAGTGCAAGGAGACACTTGGCTACAAATAATGTGCAACTATATTCAAGCCTCAGAATTAAAGTGTTCATGGAAATATTACTTTTAGTTTTGGTCCACGAGACTTACTTTCTGGGGCATAGCCGTTGTGTCAACCAATTCCCCAATTTTCACCCATTTGCTTTGAATTCACCTATGTTTGTTTGTTTGAGGCCATAAATATCATTGATTTGTTTAGCCCCAACTTTCACCAACTTTCCTAGAATCTTTACAATCACATTGAGTGGGTTCGAGAAAGATACTTCACTGATATTACCGTAAAATTCATGAACCCATTGTTCATTTGAAAGGCATGGATCCGGGGAAAAAAAATTCCACCCTGTGGCCTCAAGTTTGTCATGGAAGGATGGTAATTTCTCCGGCACATTCTCCAAACACATCCCTCATTCTAAGAGAAACTTTGTATTTGAAAGATCACTGTAGTAGTGAGTTGTGGCATTCGGGTTCCATGAATCGGATATGATCATACTTATCCATGAGGTTGTCCTGAAAGCACTAAACACACACTACGTCTTTCGATGTAATTTTAATCATGCAAGTTATGAAATATTAATCATTAAAGTTCATTGGACTAAGTTCTTGGAGTTGCCTAGTTAAAAATTAGAATTGCAGGATTTTTTACCTGCTAGGAACTTGTCCTCAATTACCATGATCGCGAGTTGAACTATGTTTGGATTACCGCAGTCGCAGTCTTGGACTGTGATCGCGACACCTGAGGCTAGTTCCGTGTAAGCTCTGCATGTTCACATTCTTCCCAATTTTAGACTGCTAGCATGTGCTACAATATGGGTGCAAATGAAAGTCATGTGAACAATGTGACAGAGGTGTGTGAATGTTCCCTTTAGCAAGCAGATATTATGATTAAAAGTTCATTTGAGCAATTTATCAAACACTTGGCGTGTATATCTCATTGATCTACCTTTTGTACACACTATTGGGTACTTAGGATTTCCCCACTTATGCACAACTCAATCATGCAGCCAACATCACACCAATAATAAATATAACAACATGGAAAGCATAATAATTAGCAATTTTAGGCCCTTTCTTAGTCATGCACTCAATGGATTATTTGCAAAAATAAAGGCATAAATTCATGTCACTTATCGGAGTTGTGATGCAAAAAGGGATGTGCAAAGAGGCTATTTGAGAACTCACAACTTTACCAAAATTTAGCCTAAATTTGAGAGTACAATCTTGAAAGAGAGTGTGAGGGAAATGAGGGCAACTAGGGGTTATATGGAAGAAGTGGCCACGACCGCGGTCAATGGATTGCAATCGCGGATATCCTCTTGACCATGATCACAGTTGGGGATCGCAAATGCGGTAATCAAGAGCAAGTATGATACAATAAAGACAAGAGAAGCACGAAACAACTCCAAAACAGTCCACAAATCTTAAAGATCTGAGGACCTTTTTGGAGACCACTCTCGGATTCGCTATCAAAAAGAAGAATACAAGATACAATGATGTATATATCACCGAAAAACAACTACAAAACCTGATGAACAAGATAAACAACAATAACACAAGTTTCGAATTCAATAAAGGACCCAAAACAGTCCACTACACAAGATAACAACAACAAAAGTAAAGGATAGATAGTGAGACCAAGATTATTACAATATTAAGAACAAAAGAGTGTATTAAAATCAAAAACCCCTAATGAATGTAATAATCCAAACCACACTCTTACGGTGACTGCCAAGGGAATCAACTCACCTTAAGATTCACCGTTTCCAAGCAAAGATCAATATTAGCTTTTCAAAGCCCTAAACTAAGACTACCTAAAGTGTTATACTCTCAAGAGAGAGGATGTGCTTCAATCTTTCATTCTTCCAAAACTAGTGAAAAATAAGACTAAAGAGGCCTATTTATAATATATTACAAATGAAGATAAAAAGACCACTTTTCCCTTAATGAGAAGGGCTTCCATGGTGTGTAAATACACCATATGTAATGTATAAAATATCCTTAATGAAGGGGAATCCAAGGTATGTTATAACTTGAATGAATGGCACCTTTTAATGCTCTCAAAAACCGAGTATGGTTCATACTTCAAGGCTTGTGGTTCTAGGGTTAGCATCAATGTAAGTAACCAAGCAACCTTCAACACATGATATTGCTTTAAGTCATGCTCAAAATGATCCTTCCTTGCGTATCCTTGTTCTCTCGGGGTGACCAAGTCTTGAGCCTTTAGGCGTTGGTCTTCAAAGATGTCATCAAAAGCTAAGGTGGCCATCTGACTCGTATCATACTCCCTATCTTGAAAAGGATTCGACCTCAAATCCAAACCTTGAAAAACTAAAGAAAGGACACACAAATACAAACTCCTCATGGAATAAGGGTTAGGTTTAGCATGACAAATCACCTCAATATTCCAAGGTTGCACATATTTAGAATATAACCAAGGATCTTTTGATCTAAATATTAAATAATTAATGAAAAATGCACAAAGTATTTGGTTATGGAATTTACCAAAAGTGATACTTTTCTTTTCATGTAAACCAAGCAACAAGTTGGGTCCACCATCATCATAAAATTTATATTTGGTACCGGGGTCAAACGGGAAGAGTGGCCATAGACACGGTTCTAGAGCACACTCCCCTTTCTCGTGGTCTCTACCCAAACTAAATGGCGTACATTCTACAATAGCATACATATTATCCAAAGAAAATAGAGAGTAGATAAAGGTATTACTCAAGTCAACTTCTACTAAGGTGCCCTCATGTTGTACTCACTACTAGTTTCACAATCATCACCATGAGTACTCTCAAAAATAAAATCACACAAAGTAGAAGGAGAAGTAGTTTCCAAGACTACACATCCCTTACCCTTAAGAGTACTTTCATCTTCCAAGAAGTGATTTCCATCTTTAGTAGAAATGTTGTTACTCTATAGCGGGTTAGCATATCAACTATAGCTTCTAAGATAAGCTATACCATCATTTTCACCACTAGGTTCATTAGGAGTGGTTATATCATCTTCAAACAAGACATTATACCTAAAGAGAGCATGATCTATTTCACGGGCAGATTTGGAACAAACACGTTCATCACTCTCTAAAAGATCAATATCAAGTTTCAAAGAGATTGCAAGTGCAAGATTATCCCAAGAATAGCTCTCGAGTTCACTCCTATTCCTTTGATCAACATTTTCAACATCATCACACACTTGAGGTACATTAATTACATCATACATATCATCAAGTGGTGGGTAATTTTCACAAATACGTTGATCAACACAAATTTCAGAATATAATGTACTTTCATTCAACATAATGGTTTCAACACTAGGTGGACATAAATCGATCTTACAAAACGAGTCGATTTGGTCATCAAATGGTTCAACTAGTGTATTTACACTCACAACATGTACATCATCATTAAGTGGCAAAGAAATAATAGACTCACATATAGGCAAGCCACAACTCACACTCAATGGGCTACTAGCCACACAATTATCATTCACATGTACAAAAGTGTAAGAGTTAGCCATTTTACCTTGAAGTCCTTGAGTAGATTCTACTTTGTCATGGTGTGAAGGTCCTCCAAAATCTTGGGCAGCAAATTCCTTTTGGAATTGTTCGTCTTCGCTTTCCATGTTGGTACCTACATAAATGTCCTTAGGAATTGAAGGACAACAATGTTAGCACAGTTTGGTGGTAATCCCCTCACTTCACTCCACACAATCTCTTCTTTTTCCACTCGCGGATTACCACCTTGCACTCCCTTACTCTTCTCAATCTTTTGTCTCCCATAATTATTTAGATTGAAGTAGGTAGGAATTTCTTTTCGCGGCTTAGGCAGCAAGTAAGTCATTAGGCAATTTCCCCATTGGTCTCTTACATCATTAGGCCAATTTTCCATGTTAGGAACTTGATGTTGTGCAAACCAATCAGCACCTAAGTATACATGACCGTAGGCCAAGAGAAGAATATTGCACCACACCTCCTCATGGTATTTATATTAGGAGAATATAACTTTTACCCTCTCGGTAACCTTGAACCCGTCCAAGAAGTATGGAACAAGTAAAGGATCACAAAACAACCCCAAGTAGTCAACCATGGATGGAACGATGTAGTTTCTATAGTACCTATCATTTAACACAATGAGGCAGCCCGGTATCCCACAAATGGTCACCTTTCCGGAGTGTACACTCCTTCTTGGATCAACATTGTAAGGCATACGAGTACCCCTTGGTTTTGGAGATGCATACCCTCTTCTTCTCATTGGACAACCTTCACTATAGATAGTATAACCATTCATACTATATCGACCTTGATAAGAAGTACTACAAGATGGAGAATATGAATATTCACACTCCTCACGTGTACTCTCATCATATGTCTCATAAGTTTTTTGAACGAAAGGGTTATACCTAACACCAAATCTAGTTTTGGAGTAAGAATTATAAGACTCCTCACATGCCCCAACGTTATCATATGATCCATCACTAGGTCTTATATTATCTCCAAAGTCACCATAAGCACTAGGTAGTTTATTCACCTCATTTTCTCCCTCAAAACAATAACTTTCAAATCTGCCCAAGTTTTGATCATGGCTATTTTCATAGCCTCCGCAATCTCCCTCAACTTCGTAGCTATAAAAACCCTTAATACAATCATAGTCTCCCATATTGTAGTCACATTAATCCCCGGATATCGAAGACATGTTACCCTTTTATTACCTTTTAAACCTACAAAATGAACAAAAAAGATTAGTAGTAAAATCTCCTCATCAACACTCGTATTCACTCACTTTTGTGATCCTCATAATTTGGAGCGACTCATATTGAAAGTTGCTTATACTCTAGTGTTAATACGATGTCAATTCTACTTTGCGGCCGGAATAGATTCTTGTTTGATGGACTCAAGACACAAAATAATAACTACTTATGAACTTGAAAAAAAGAAGTTACGACGAGTTAAAAATAAGAAAATCACATAAATAACGAAGACACGAAAGAAACGGACTCAAAAACTAATCTACAACTAAGTAGGTGATTACTAGTTGCTAATTAGTATTAGAACCAACCACGAAACTAAGGGAAAATAAAAATGAAACTAAGAATCTAAAATTTTGAGATTGAAAATATTGTGTGAAAAGTAGCAGTGATGGCGTGGCAGCCACGTATTGGTTCGGTTTTATCAAGTGGTTATTCTCAAATGTTCTAGTCTTGGTCAAAAATTAATTTGGATTGGTGCAATTTGTTTTAGCAGGGAAAATAAGTCTTGGGTCCATTTTCAATTTTCAAGACTTGACTTTTTCTTGTACTTCCCCTTAAAACATGGGTCCTTAAATCATGGAAAAGTGGTTGAGAAGTGATATATAGTCTTTTGGTGGTTGGGGGTCTTTCAAGACTAACAAGTACATACACCTTTTTCCTTCACCTTTTAGGATCTAACATTCACTTTATGTTCTAACAATATATGAAGAAAGGTGAAGAACTTCAAGAACAACAACAACCATACCAAGAACAATAACAACAATCTTCAAGAACAACAACAATTCCAACGGCCAACTCCAATCCAC
>NC_061121.1:138003774-138017229 GCF_002878395.1 Capsicum annuum | reverse complement strand
TCATGGAAAAGTGGTTGAGAAGTGATATAAAGTCTTTTGGTGGTTGGGGGTCTTTCAAGACTAACAAGTACATACACCTTTTTCCTTCACCTTTTAGGATCTAACATTCACTTTATGTTCTAACAATTTATGAAGAAAGGTGAAGAACTTCAAGAACAACAACAACCATACCAAGAACAATAACAACAATCTTCAAGAACAACAACAATTCCAGCGGCCAACTCCAATCCACAATAACAATATCTCCAACACTTGGCCAAGACAACTACAACTTTAACAAAATGGTTCTCAAGCCATCAAGTAACAACAATATCACGTGTTCAAGTTTATAATATCAAGGAGAAACTACACGGCCAAAATAGTCCACCACAACAATGGTCAATAACAATGGGCCAAGCTTATGTTCAAAACAACAACTTTCAACAAGTTCAAGCTCAAGTTTAGATCTAGACTCAAAGTGTTAGTGGACAAGAAAACCAACACTAGAAGAAACAATAAAATAAGAACACTACTAGATCTAGTAATGAAACAAACAAATATCGGCCAAGACACAACAAGAACACAATTTTGGCCAAGAGCACAAACACGGATAGATTGCTATTTTTCTATAATTTTCAGTTTTTAACACTTATTTTTTAAATTTTCTAACAAGCAAGACTAAGATTGATCTTGTAGGAACAAGATCAAGCCATTATTTGATACCAAATGAAACAATAAAGATAAGAGAAACACTAAACAACTCCAAAACAGTCCACAAATCTTAAGGATCCGAGGACCTTTTTGGAGATCACTCTCGGATTTCCTATCAACAAGAAGAATATAAGATACAATGATGTATACATCACCAAAACACAGCTACAAAACATGATGAACAAGATGAACAACAATAACACAAGTTTCGGTGAGTGTATTACAATATTACAATATTAAGAACTAAAGAGTGTATTAAACTCAAAAACCCCTAATGAATGTAATAATCCAAACCACACTCTTACGGTGACTTCCAAGGGAATCAACTCACCTCAAGATTCAGCGTTTCCAAGCAAAGATCAGTATTAGCTTTTTCAAGCCCTAAACTAAGACTACCTAAAGTGTTCTACTCTCAAGAGAGTGGATTTGTGTTTCAATCTTTCATTCTTCCAAAACTAGTGAAAAATAAGACTAAAGGGGCCTATTTGTAATATATTACAAATGAATATAAAAAGATCACTTTAACCTTAATGAGAGGGGCTTCCATGGTGTGTAAATACACCATATGTAATGTATAAAATACCCTTAATGAAGGGGCAAACAAGGTATGTTATAACTTGAATGAATGGTGATTTTTCAATGCTCTAGAAAATCGAGTATGGTTTATACTTCAAGGGTTGTGGTTCTCGGGTTAGCATCAATGTAAGAACTAAGAAACCTTAGACACATGAGATTGCTTTAATTTGTGCTCAAAATGATCCTTCCTTAAGTATCCTTTTGCTCTCGGGGTGACCAAGTCTTGAGCCTTTAGGTGTTGGCCTTCAAAGATGTCATCAAAAGCTATGGCGGCCATTTGACTCGTATCAAATTCTACTCCTCTGTCTTCCCCTGTTCAATATTTACTCAATTTGCAACATTTCTCCCCTGTTTAGCTTATCTAATGCACTCCATAGTGCCACAAATACATGGGTTATCATATGCACAATATAACATGTACCCTATAAAAATATAACAACAAAAAGGATATGAGCCACTTTCATGAAATTTATGGGTTGCCTCCCACCTAGTGCCTTAGTTATCATCATGGTACGATGTCTTTATTTCTTCATTTTCAAGGTGGGTCCTCAAACTCCTCTTAATTTATCATTTTATTTTCAACATCCACCACGTACATTACTTGTAACTCCGTGGTTTGTTTCTTAGATTTGCAAATTTTGAAAGAGACCTCATCTTCTTACACTCTAAATTTTATCTTCTCCCACTCTAGATCAATAATGGCTCTCCCGGTGGCTAATAAAGGATGACCAAGAATGATAGGTACCTCTTGGTCCATTTCACAATTAAATACTACAAAATCCACTGAGAGAATAAACTTGTCCACTTTCACAAGGACGTCAAGCAATATAACCATTGACCTTTTTATTGACTGGTCCGCCATCAAAAGATGCATTAAGGTCGATGTATGAGTGTCCAAGCCAAGTTTCTTATAGATGACAAAGGGCATTAATTTGATGCTTGTACCAAGGCCATAAAAAGTTTTTGCAAGATCATGAGTCCCAACAGGGCAAGGGACAGTGAACGCTCCAGGGTTATTTTTCTTTTTTGTGACTTTGCTATCTATGATAACACTACACCCATAAGTAACGTCAATGGTATCACCGTCAATGAGCTTTTTGTTGGCCATTGACTAGCGTATCTTAGAATCTCTTGGATCACCTCGAGTAGTGGGATATTTATTAAAAGATTGCTAAATTTTTTCATAAATTTTCTCAATTTGTCACTCTCTTCATTTTTATGCAACCATTAGGGAACGGAGGAGGAACATGGATGGTTGACATTGCTTCTCCTTGTGGATTTTCAACTCTGCCCACTTCCTCATCATTTTCATCTATCTCTTTCTCATCATTTGCCTCTCTTCTTTGAGGGTCACCTTCTTTACCTTGGCCTTGGGCATATTTTCACTCATACCTCATCTAAGGGGCTCGACAAGTTCTTTTCCACTTCTAGTGACAATTGCTAGGACTTGTGCTTCATTCTTTAGGTTAGTAATTGTGTCACTCGGAAGTCCACCTCTAGACCTTGCATTTAGTTGCGTAGAGATTTTCCTGACTTGGGCCTCCAATTTGTGAGACACCACCATTTGTGAGACCACAGAGAAGTGACCCTTTAACTCATGGACCATTTAGTTCGTACCTTCAACTCTACTCAAGATTCTTGCTAAAACATCTTCAATCTTAAACTTTTTAGGGTCGATGGCATTTGAATATTTTGCCTTTGCCCTATCATGATGAGGAATATAGCGGTCATAGTCATATTTTCTATCTCTTCATTCTCTCTTTCAATCATGATCCATCCAACCTTGGTTCCCAACTTACGTTTGATAGGTAGGGCGGGAACCCCTCGGGTAGTTTGCCAAGTACCAAATTTCTTTATCCAACTTCTCTGCCTTATCATTATCATTCTACGGATTTGATGCTACGACACTTACCATTTATGCAGGTGTACCCATAGCATGTTTCATTAGTATCTTAAGTTTGGTCATCATCTTGGCCATGTTCTCCTCCTCCTCCTTATCTTATTTTATTTGCTCATTAGTCACCATGGAGGTAGTAAAAGAAGTCTTAAGATCATCGGCATCATGGGTGTCCCACCCCTGGTTTTGTTTTGATACTTTACCTAGCAATTGGAAGGTCGCAAGATGATGTAATTTCACTATAGAGCCACCCTCTGCATTATCTACCACAGTTTTGTTCAATGGGTCAAGATGTCTATAGAAAATATCAAGGAGCATTTATCCGGGACTTCGTGATTTGGAAATTGAGCTATCTTTCCATTAAATCTCTCCCAAACTTCAAACAATGGTTCTCTATTCATTTTTTATAAGTTTACAATCTCATCCCACTTTAGAAGCATTTTCAATGGTGGAAAATATCTATTAAGGAACACCATGGTGAGTTTTTCCCAAGATGTAATCGAACAGAGTAGAAGTGAGCAGAGCCATAACACGGCTTCACCTGTTAGTGAAAATGGGAAGAGTCAAAGCTGAAATAATTCTTGTGTAATGTATGCTATGTTAAATGGTGCATAAACTTCCATAAAGTTCCTCATATGCTTGACCCCCTTATAATCCTTTCATTTGCAACATGTGAAATATAACGCTAGTCACATGAAACACACTATTCTCGTTGGTTGGCGGGATACAAATTACATTTGCTTACCCCGCCTCATCTAATTGGCCCTCATCATCTAGTAAGGTATCAAAGGGACCCAAATTACTTGTGTTATTGCTCATTTCTCCATTCACACTTTGATCACCTACAAAATATCCAAAAATAACAATAAAGTAAATTACCCCACTCTGGGTATTCCCAATTAAGAATAGCACAACAAAAGTGAAATCTATATTTTACTCCCCAACAATGGTGCCATTTTGATAACGCTCTACTCACTCCCATAATTTAGGGATGAGGTGGTCATTGTCAAGTAACCCAATAAAAATTAGGGTCGAATCTTAAGGAGTGAATATTATAGACTTCAAACCTATGGTTTCTCAAGTTACTATAAGGTTACTCGGAATGCTAATAAAAACAACATGTATAAATAAATGGGGGAGTTTTTTGGAAACTTTTCACTCAAACTTCAACAAGTAGGCGACAAAAGCTATTTTAGATATGAACTCAAGGGTTGGAGAGATCATGGGATTACGTATCCTTAGAGGTAAAGCGTGTGGGATAATGTTGTTTTGTTATGGAATTTAGTTGTTAAGTAATAGATAGGCTAGGTCAACAATCATTAAGGTCAATATTTCAATAAAACCCTAACGATTTCACCCATTGGCTTTTTTGATAACCTAACAAGTGTGGAGTATATATAATCACCCAAAACCTCAACCAAGCATCCCTATTTCTAGGATGATGCTCTTGCCATGATTTACACTCCCTAATTACTTATTTCTAAGATTGCAAAGGGTAGTAAACCATAGGCTTAATTGTTCACTATTGCTTTGTCTCCCGATAACACTCTTTCAAGGATGTTATAATCCATCTTCCGAGGATAACAAAGGGTTTCTAGAGCTTGGAGCTTTCACTCATCTAACCTATTTGGAGGTTTGGAGTTTTCAACCATCAAATTCTAACATATAAGCTCAAGCAATGGTGAAATCCATACTCAATAACTATAATCTACGTGAACACAAAAATACCCACACACAATCATATGGTTTAGACTAATAATATGGTATAACATGTTGTATATTGTTATTTCAAGTTAGGCTTGATCATGTTGATAGAATTTATTTTAGTTTAGACTTTAATAGGTGAATTTATCAATGGCCATATGAAAGGATATATCAATGTTTGATAATGTAATGATTCTAGCTTGTGCTTACCTTACCCTTTGTTCGAGGATGAGTGATCCTAGTGGAGGAGGCTAAAACACCCTAGGTTTTGGAACCTTAGAAAATTTCCTGGGTTTCTAGTTTTGGACATCATATGACTAGGGGGTACTAGTCGTATGATGGGGTACGATTGGTATGGTCTTCATCATTTGTTAACCAGTATTGGTTGGTAGGGTGGACTGGTTTCTTATATGGGTACGACTTCGGTAGGTATGAGTCATATGGTTGGTAACAGTTTGTATGGTTTAGTTTTTCCATTGCTTAATCTAAAACTTGGTAACTTAACTTGGATCTGAGTATGAGTGGCTCACCATAAGCTGTAAGATATGGTATGACTCATACCATTGACTCGTATGGTGGACAATGTTCAAATCCTATTTGATTTCCATTCTGTGGTGGGTATGGGTCCAGGGTATAGGTCATATGACTGGATATGACTTGGCTTGGATGGTCATATATTGGACAATATTGGAGTCCTAGGAAAGGCCTAGGGTATGAATGGTGGGTTCCACTCGTATGGTGGAACACAACTGGTATGGAGTGGTCGTATTATTCTATGAGATTTTTATATAGTTTAAGTAGGGGTAATCTAGATATTTCCCCACTTAAACTCTTAAGGCCCAATGACTTAAACTCTTTTGGGACATCATTTACCCTAATACTCTAAGGCTCTCTTAAATTCTCTCTAAGGCTCTGGGGTAAAATAAGGCTAGGGTTTCATCCAGAGGATTAATTTGGGGCTAGTGTAGTTGATTTCTCTTCATCATCTTTGTAATCTAAGGCAAGATGCTTATCCTCCATTGTTAGTTCCAACTAAATGCATATTTTATGAATTATTTTCATGGCGTAATTGTTGTATAGTTTTGTGTTTTCAATCATGTGTTGGGGGTTTTGGTTATAAATGCTTGGTTATGATTTTTTCTTGTTTTAATTATGGATTTATATGCTTTAATGGACAATTTTTTGCATAGGAATAGTTAATTAGTAATTGGTCTTGGTTTTGGAAACACTACGCCTCCCACATGTTTGATAAAATGCCCGTGAGAAAAATTTTGCTATATTTTTGGACTTTTAATGGAACTATTGCATGGTATAGCTTGGTAATGGAACCCTAAATTGTATAAATGGTTTGGAATGGTTAAATGGTAAGGTTTGTTGGTCATGGGTAAGATTAATTAAACATCCTTATGGGGTACAAGGGAATCCCCCAAGCAAACTTAATATTTGTAAACTTGAGGGATACATGGTAATCCTCCAAGTCCATTCAATAATGTAATATATGGTACATAGGAATCCCTTATTCATAAAAAGGTTGTCTAAGGACTTTGCTTACAAGCTATTGTCAGTGTGATGATACCACTAATGATGGCCTTAGTTAATAATAAATGGAATGATGGTTTAGTTGTATGGTAATGGTTTTAGTTGGGAAATAACGGATGGGTGTGATGGATAACCATGAAGGTGTGAATCTAAAGGATGGACATTAGAAAATCATGTTTTTCAACATGAAGATTAGACATGGCGACCCTATACTTGAGGGGTACACGAGAATCCTCTAACACTGTATATTTGTATCATGGAGAATGAAGGGTACATGGGAATCCCCTACTACTATGGTATCTCTAATTCATATGGCTATACACATCGAGGCTCATCCAGGGGGTGAGACTAGATCCATATATCCCGTGGGTGGATTATGATGGTTAAGCTACACATACCCAGGTTAATGTTTTTAAATGCATGCTAAACCCGATTCCCTCTTCCTAGCATGGTTATATATATGTATATATGGTTGTGAATGCATATGGTTGGTTTATTTGGTTTTAAAGGTTGGCATTATTTTATCCTTATCCAAAGTACTTGCTAGTATTCACCTACTAACCCATCTTCGGGCAGCTATATCCCTATGCAATACAGGAACTGGGCATTCTACTCCTTCTCCTTAGTGATTGAATTTGGGATTTAGCTATGGATTAAAGTGGTGAGCTTCTGTAACACCTTGTATTTCCCTTTCGTAATCGAAGTCCCAATACATGCATATTTTTATATGAAAATTTTGAAATATTTCTTATTTTTCAGTCTAGGGCCTGCCATTGCATAGGAAATTTAGTTAGCTTTCCAACGATATAAAATTTGCCTAAATCCGATAACCGGATAAAAAGTTATGGCGATTTTAAGTTTTAGTCATTAAACACCGTTATTTTAGTCCTTAGCGGGTCACGTAGATAGTCCAAATGACAATTGTCGATTTCTAGTGTGACTGTACAATCATGGCACATCGCAGACCAAGTCAATTTCCCATTTGTCAATTTCCAGTGGACCTCCGCAATCATGGAGCATCTCGGAGGTGGCCAAAATGGCATCCACAAGCTTACCATAATGGTCGCGTGTCGTACCATCTGTACAGGTCCCGATTTCTAGTGGCTTGGCGCGATAGTGGCGTGTCGCGCCAACGCCAAAAATAGGATGGTCAGTTTTCAGCTTCCATTTTTAAATTTATTTAAGGGTATTTGGGTCTTTTTCCATGGCCATAATTAACCTAAAACACAAAATTTAACCCCTAAACACCCTAAGTAGTCATCAATATTTCAATTTCTCTCACAATAAAAAATCCCTCTTTCAAGAATAAGAAACCCTAGCTCTCACATTCAAGGCAATTTCTCAAGAACTCTCCATTCATCTCTTCAAATTCATTAACCCAGGTATATTAGATGTTCATCCATGGATCCCTTTCATCCTTGGAGTCCAAGCAACCTTTTTAAATTATAAAATTGTGATATTTTCAAGTTTTCATGTTTTAAATTATGATTTCATTCGTGAATATGCATGAACTATGATTCTATACTATGTTACCATAAAATTATTGTTATTATTCAATCTTCCAGGTTTTAATATTTTGATTTACTGAATTAAACCATGATTTAATGCTATTATGATGAATTCATGCTATTTCTACAAGTTCCATGACATTCCTTTGATTATTTTAAAACCATGAACTACAAGTGTTTGATAAAATGCCCACAAGAGTGATTTATTTATTAAGAGCCTTCATGTTTTTGCCTTCAAGCATTAGTGTCCTTTTAGTATTATTGTTTTGAGTCTTGGAGGTATTGAATACCAAAAAACCATAGATGTTTATTTAGTCTATCCTCAACACTTTATAGAATAGTCTTTAGATTATATTATGAGCATTATCAAAATAGTCAAATATTAGTTATTCAACTCAGAAAAGTCTAGTACCTCAGTGTCTTTCAGTTGGGAGTAAGATTTAGCACCGAGAGAGTGTAGGTATATCGACTTCCCTATCAGATAGGTAGAGTCATTAGTAGCAATCCCTATACTCCAGAACTACGTAACCAGTGTAGGATATGAGTAGTCACCCGTCAGATTCGGCTTGACTATCTCGCAGGGGTCACCCATCAGTTTAGGCTTGACACCCTTAGTCCTTTGGACATTATATTAGATTAGTGGATCCACACAGCTATTCTTAGTACCCGTGGCATGGTATTAACACCCTTCTAACTGGGGTTATAGGTTGGACCCCAATTAGCTCAAATTGGGGAATGTCGGTTAGATAATACCTCCCATAGTCTCAGATATGGTCTCAGTTATAGTCCTAATTTAGTTATTCAGTCTTAGTATTGCTTGACCAAAGCATATAGATTTTAACTATCTTAGTATTTTAGTTTACAGATTTTACTTAGTTATGTTATATGCTTAGTCATTCATACTCAGTATTTATTGATTTCCATGCATTATTAGTAACTACAGATTCCATGTTCTCTTTTAGAACTCCATGCTTTATATGTATATCCAGTTAATCATTAGTGCTTTTCATGAAACCATGTATATCAGCCTACCTCATTTAGCATACTGGTATATTCAAAGTACTGATTACATACCTTTTCTTTTGTACTATGATGTATTATATCATAAGTTTTGACGCTCAGTTCCTAGCTCAAGAGTAGACTCATTAGATTCTCAGCAGTAAAAGTCGTGAGTCCTCATACTTTGAGAATATGTTTACTTTATTTCATATTTTAATTAGTAGTTAGTTAGAGTTAGTTGCTGCCTGTCCCATCAACTCAAATTTAGTTGTCAGTTATAGAGGCTTTTCAGACATTAGGGTCAATTATTCAATATTCAGATATTACAGTTACTGATCCAGTTTATCTTTACTTTATTAAATTCAGTCAGTTATTTCTATAGACTCATGTTCAGTTTTAAATTCAGTTATTAAAATGTTATGGCATGTCAGTATTTTTCCATATTTATGATCATCTTATTTAGTTCTTACAGCAGGTACCAGCTCATGAGTTATCTTATGGTCCTTCGAGATTGTAAGCACCATGTCATGACTAGGGGGTAGTCTCGAGTTGCTACTACTTCCATATTCTAGAAGGCTCTATTTCATATCATGAATGTCTTTACATACTTTGATCATTGTATGGATTTTGGTTTTGGCTATGGTTGGGGGTATGTCCCAATCAGATATTATTTTTTCTTTTGTTAGAGGCTTGGTGGAACTACTATGGGTTGGAATGGGTGGTATCGAAATTGGTGTCAGCCTTAGTATTGGCATTGGTATTAGGGCTGATACCATTGGACTAGATTTATGTCTTTTGCATTCTTTTATGTTATATTATGGACAGGAACTTGGTTTTTATATTAGTTTGGTTATGATTGTTGGTTGGTATTGGATGGTTGGACTTGCTTGAGTTGGTCCCAGTTATAGACCTATCCTAGAGTCTAGAATTGTAATAAATGCTACCTTGTTATATGTTTGAAATTTATCTGACTCAAGGTATGCATATTTGGAGTTTGCGTCAGGTAATGGGGGTGGTTCTTGGTCCTGGTAAGACTTGGGATGCCCATGCAACAAGGCCCTAGTTTGGGTCGTGTCACCTTTCTTGGACTCTGATTTTAATCCCTCTTTAGAGTGGGGATTTCCTTAAGGTGCATATGGTGGGGACAATCTAGGATTATTTATTCTGGGCTCTAATATCTGTGATTGAGGTAATCTTGCATATGGCTCAGCCAGAGTCGTAAATGGATACTTCTTCGCTGAGCCACTAGATTCCATAGGGGGATCATGTATTAGTGTAATACCCCAAGTTTGGCCTCTGAGATTTCTTGAAATTTTCCATTATTGCCCAGGTAATGACTTATATTATGAGTCATTATCATTCATCACGAGTCATTTAGAACCAATCACAGTTTAACAAGTGAGGTTGCCCAGGTTACTATTTTGACCACGACTAAGACACTATGAGTCATAAGGTTTGGTCATGAATCATAGGGTGTAACTCGTGAACAATCTAGTAAAAGTTCTCAAGAGTCTGCCCAGGCTATGAGTCATGGTGACGACTCGTGACTAGTCACCATGAGTCGTTAGGTGACTCGTAGAGACTGGTGAAAGTTATTCCTACATGACTCATTAGGGGTAATTTGGTATTTTCCCATCCTTCACACTATTCCATGACTTAAAACACATTCTTTGGGTATTAACAGAAGTCAATCAATCATAAATGATTCTCATTCTCGCAAACTTCCTAAGCAAAAAAAAAAAGCTAGGGTTTTAAGGGATTGATCATCTAGGTTTAAATTGGTAGTTTTCTCTAAAAAAATTTATAGTGCTTTAGGCATGTATCTCAATCCTAATTGATTTTACATGAAAGCATTTGTTTAATTACTACCTATGTGAATTTAATTATTGGGTTCTGAATATGGGTTGAGGGATTTGGAATGGTTACTATATGAACTAATTTCTCGTGGTTTTGAACTGCTCATTCATGTTTATTCTTATCGTTTTGAACTAAATAATTGCATGGGTATGGCAATTTGAATAGGGAATATGTATTTCCCTAAATCTATAATTAATTAGTTTGGCATTTTGCTTTAACCTCAACCCAAATTAGTTTTGAAACATAAATATATGCATAATTTAGCTTAGTCTTGGGACCTTGAATTGCGTAAAAGGTTAATGGAATATAAAAATGGTTTTGAAAGGCCTTTGTAGCCATGGATTGGTTTTAAATTTGAATTTTGGAGTTAAATGGGATAAGTGGATTGGTTATGGCATAATTGAATTGGCTTTCAAGCATAAATAAATTCAGGATCACGATACCAATGATAAATTCCTTAATAAATGATTCATAGGTTATGGTTAGGATAATTTGCTAAATGTATTGATATAGGATTAATGGGTGTTGTGAATCTTGTCGTGAAGGTGAAGGTCCTGGGGGGACCAATACTGGAATCCATATTTACCAAAGTAGGGATCTTTTTAACCATGTGAATAGTTCACACTTTATGTATATATTATAGAATAGCTGGTGTCATGGATTACTGGCCCTTCCTTGGATTTTCTCAGTTTGTGTGGCTAACACGTACTTAGGACCTTTTATCAGGGGGATCTAAACCCATGTAGCTCGTGGGTGACCTTAGGAAGGATAATGTAACACCCCATAAAATTCTCTCCTAGTCTGAGCCTTAGAGGGAATTCAGTGAAGCAAAAATTCGATCCTAAAAGCTTGAGAGGTGTCTTCCCAAGTGTGAAATACTTTGAACCATGTAGAATTTCCCTAATATTGAATTTTTGTCATGTAGAGCGTTGAATAAGCTTTCTGTCGATACCAAATTCGCGCAAATCTGATACTCAAGAAAAGAGTTAGAGCTATTTTAGTGAGACAGCGTGCCACTTGGCACTTTAGCGCATCGCGGAGAAAACCATAATGCAAATCGTCAAAATCCAGTGAGCCTCCGTGATTATGGTGCGTCGTGCCAAGGCTTAATTTTATAATTTTCAATTTCCAATGCACCAACGTGATTCTACCGCCTCACGGTGCCTTTTCAGTTTGTAACCAAGGTGGCAAAGGGATTTCCACCGCATCGCGCCGTCATGTAGCTTCCCAATTGTCCAATTTCCATTGAGCTGGCACGATTATGGTGCATCGCACCAACATGTAAAATCAGGATTTTTCAGTTTAATTCAAAGGGCTTTTTGATCTTTTCCCACTCTTTTTAGCCCCTATATATACCCGATAAAAGACTCTCAGCCTCATTTCCTATCTTCAACATCAAAACTAGGGTTTTACAAAATCAAAACTCTTATTTCTTCTTCAAGCAAAATCAATAGAGATCAAGAGAAATAAAGAGGAATCAAGAATCTCTCCAAGAACATTCAAGAAAAGAGTTTCCCCAAGGTATGTAGATGTTGATTGTTGGGTCTCTTTCATCCAAGAAGCTCAAGAACCCTTTTCTAAAATTCAAAGATATTGTGTTTATGGGTTTTCATGATTTATGTAAGTTAAAATTGATGTTCCTTCTATCATTGAGTTGTGATTCATGTTTGTTTAAAAGGCTTTTAATTTTTGACCCTAGTATGTGGAATACATATGATGGTTATGATAAACCCTCTTCAAGTTGCTTTCTATGTGATGTGTTCATGTCAATTAAGTGTAGAAATGGTTGAATAAGCAAAGCATGCTCCCCATATGTTAGATAAAAGTCTTATGTAAAGAATTAGGGCCATTATAGTAGATTGATTAGAAAACCCTAATTATGTGCAAGTTTATGCATGTCAAGTTTTTGTTGAAATGCCTTAATGAATAAATTGTGCTATGATAGCATAAAATATCCAATTAGGTGCATCCCATACATGTATAGTATTTGATGATGCCTTAGTGAATCAATTGTGCCATGATAGTATGGAATCCCCAATTAGGTGCAACCCATTCATGCCTAGTGTCTGATGAATACCTTTGTGAATGAATTGTGACATGATAGCATGGAATCCCTAATTAGGTGCAACCCATGCATGCCTAGTGTTTGATGAATTCCTTAGTGAATGAATTGTGCCATGATAGCATGGAATTCCCAAATAGGTGTAGACCCACGCATGTCTAGTGTTTGTTGAAAGGACTTAGTGAACAAGTAGAGACATGATTGTAGTAAATTTTCCCATTACGTGCTCTTTGATACATGCTAAGCCTTTAATACATGCCAAGTGCTTGACGAGTAAATTGTGACATGATAGTATGAAGTTTCCCCAATCATGTGCTATCCAATACATGTCAAGACTAATATACGTGCAAATACCTGATGCAAGACCTTGTTGAATGGAGTATGATATAATAGAATATTTCCCCTATGCTATTATATTTCTATGATTCCTAAATTATTGAAGTGATGCCTTAGTGATTGTGATTGTCAATATATGGTTGTGATTCCTAAATTCTTGAAGTGATGCCTTAGTGATTGTGATAGTGAATATATTGTTGTGATTACTAAATGCTTAAAGTGATGCCTTAGTGATTATAATATGAATATATGGTTATGATTTTTAAATGCTTGAAGAGATGCTTTGG
>NC_061121.1:137861753-138000774 GCF_002878395.1 Capsicum annuum | reverse complement strand
GATTGTGATGATGAATGAATGACCGTGGTTATGACTAGTGAAGAATGGTTATGTCTTACTTTTTTGTTATCAAGTCTTGGGGGTATTTATACCCGACAATTTATTTGCTATCTAAAGCCTTTATCAGTATTCACGATAATCCCAGTTAGGCCATGGTTCTCAAAATCCAGTAAATTATAGAACTCTGTATCCTCAGATAGATATAGAACTTAAGAAATCTCAATAATCTCAGTAATTTTCATAATCCCCGTAACGCTAGTAATCTAGCCTCAGCGCTGTACTCATCTAAGATTTAGTTGTATTCAAGTGTTTAGTTCTAACCTTGGTAGTAATCGAGTAATCTATTCAAACTTTGTATAATCAATCAGATATCATGAATCAGTAGTATTCCATCAAATATAGAACCAATTCAGCTGAACTCAGTCAGATCAATTGAGAAATGAGATCAGTATCAGATTTAGTTTAATTTTTGTTCAGTTGGAAATTCAGTTCAGAGTCTTTCAGTTGGGAGTAGGAGCTAGCACCGAGTGAGGGAAGGGATGGAGACTCCTCATTAGAGAGAGGCTGAGTCACTAGGAGAAATCCCTAAACTCTAGAACTGCGTAGCCAACACAGGATGGAAGAGTCCCCATCAGTAGAGACTGTCACCGTTAGAGAGGTTTGACTATTATATTGCCTTAGGTTGACTTTCTATGAGGGTCATCTGTTAGAGAGGCTTGACCAGAGAGGTCTTTACCCGTGGCACGGTATTGACATCCTTCTAGCTGGGGTTATAGGTTTGACCCCACTTATGGGAGGTTGGGGTATATCAGTTAAGTAACTATTTCCTATAGTTGCAGTTTCAGTATCAATCTTCAAAAATCAGGACTGTAAGGTAAAGTCGTCTATCTCAGTGAGGAACTTAGATCATTCTATTGATTCATGAACATTCATCAGATAGGCTTGGTCTCATATACAGTTGATTGCTATCATATCCAGAGATCTCTCGATAGGTAGGCTTGATCTCAGTCTCAAATTCAGTTGAGTATTCATGTTATCAGATCCAGAGATCTCCCAATAGATAGGTTTGATCTCAGTCTCAGATCCTGTTGAGTATTCTTGTTATCAGATCCAGAGATCTCCCAACAGATAGACTTAATCTCAGTCTCAAATCCTGTTGAGTATTCTTGTTATCAGATCACAGATATCTCAATGGATAGGCTTGATCTCAGTCTCAGATCTCATTGAGTATTGTTGTTATCAGATCTAGAGATCTCCCGATAGATAGGACTGATCTTAGTCTTAGATCCTGTTGAGTATTCTTAGTATCAGATCCAGAGATCTCCCGATAGATAGGATTGATCTCAGTCTCAGATTTTGTTGAGTATTCTTTTTGTATGATCCGGACATGATCATTTTCTTATCATTGATAATATATTCCAAAGTCATCCGTTAGAGAGAGGCTGATCTCAGATTCCATCAGTCGAGAGCAGTGAGCTCAAAATTCAATTATTTATGTGAGTATATTAAGTTAATTAGTTATCAGTATCAGATGATTTAGTGATTCGGTATCTAAGTGTAGTAGTGAGTTCAGATGACAGTAAAGCAGTATTCGAGTTTCAGTATCTAGGGTTCTGATGATTGTGATTATGGTTTGTGCAATCCTTTATGTGTTCTCACTCGGTACTTTCATGATTATTCAGTTATGTAACTGTTCCTGCATGAGCCCTTGCATTTAGCCTTACCTCATCTGCATACTCGGTACTTTTCTGTACTGACACATTTATGCTATGGTGTTTTATTTGACACCATAGGTCCAGAGGCACGTGATCCAGAGTTCTCTCAGCAGTTTAGTCCTAGTCAGCAGTAGTAGACGTCGAAGTGAGTCCTCTTCATTTGAGGATGATCCTTGTATTATTATTGCATCAGACCTTATTTATTTTCAATTGATGGAGTTTGTTGGGGACATGTCCCATCAACTCCATAGTTCAGACAGTTAAAGGCTTTTTGAACGGATGTATTAGTATTTGGTTTTCAATTTTGAGTATTTATAGATATGTTGAACCAAATGGCTTGTTTCTGCCTTCTTTTCTGCATTTATTCTCTGATATTATGCAGTGTTCATGGTACAGATAGCAGGAAAGGGTTAGCTTCTGGTCCTTCGGGGGTCATGGGCACCGTGTAACAACTAAGGGTAGTCTCGGGTCGTTACAAACTTGGTATCAGAGCCTAAGGTTCAAGAGTGTCCTAGGGAGTCTGAAAAGCCATATCTAGTAGAGTCTTGTGCATGGGTATGTTGCGCACCACATTTATGTGCAAGAGGCTACAAGATGTTTTTAGAGCAGTTTCCCTTCTTTCAATGTTCATGTCGTGCGAGTGAGCATGAGCTCGAATTGATCCTCATTCTAATCCATTTCTTTCTTCCAATTACAAAGTATGCCTCCTCGTAGTGATTATGTTTGTGGGGTTGATGACCAACCCCCTTAGCTAGTAGATCGTAAGAATGAGAGTGTGTTATATGTTGAGTTTCGGGCAGCTTTTCATGTGCTAGAACAAGCTATGACTAATGTTCAGGGAAACCACCAAGCTGTAGCCCCATCTCAGTAAGATGGGGATTCAGCTACAACCAGGATTAGAAGTTTTATGAAAATGAACCCGCTAAAATTCTTTGGGTTGGTAGTAGGTGAGGACCCATAACTTTATCTAGGGAAGGTATCAAAGATTACCCAAATTATGCATATTTTTAAAGAGGAGAGTGTTGAGTTAGCATCCTATAGGTTGAAGGATATTGCTTATGATTGGGTAGTGATTTGGAAGGAGGGTAGAGGGGAAGATGCAGCTCCCGTGACTTGGCTAGAGTTTTAGGGTACCTTTCTAGATAGGTTTTTCTGGGTACCTTTCTAGATAGGTTTTTCTTACTAAAGATGAGAGAGGCTAAGGTAGAAGAGTTCATGAACCTAAGAAAAGGTTCCATGACTGTGAAAGAGTATTGTCTTAAGTTCAACCAGTTAGCTAAGCATGCTGCCGACTTGATAACTTACCCTAGAGAGACTATGAGTAAGTTTCTGACTGGTGTATTTGGGTTAGTGTTGAAAGAATGTAGGGATGCTATACTTCATAGAGATATGTACCTTGCTATATTGATGATGCATGCTTAGTAGATTGAGATAGATAATATGAAGGTAAGAGAGAGAGTGAGCAAAAAGGCCAGGATAGGTAGTCGTGGTTTCTCTTAGGAAGGTTTACAGGGTGGCATCTATTCCCAGCATAGTCAAAAATTTCCTATCCCAGATCCATCCTCAGTTAGTATACCTCCACTTGTGTTTGGGGGTGTTAGTTCTGGTGGAGCGCCAGGCTCCAAAGCCTAGAGTAGTACTAGTGGTGTTCGTACCTATCCGCTTTGTGAAGAGTGTGGCAAGAGCCACCAAGGTGTGTGTAGAGCCGGTAGTGATTTGTAAATCAGGTGTGGTGAACCAGGCCATAGAATGCGAGAATGTAGAGTGCTAGCTTAGAGGGGTAAACTCTGTGCGCTTCAGTCTCTCATTGATCGGGAAGGATTCCCTGATATAGATTCGGGTATGTTATGAGTCCTTCGTTTTTGTGATATTCATTGTTTGATCATTTTCTTCCATTTAGGCTTATATGTTAGCATGAGTCATACATGAGTTTTAGATCTCAGTCGTTCAATTATGACCCAGTTCATAGGTGCCCCATGTACCGCCCTAGTGTTTCAGTGAATTGTGTTTAGAGGGACATAGAGTCCTAAGGGGGAGATAACCCATGGTACTACAATATTTGCATGTCCTTAGACTCATTTAGTTGTATATTCAGACTCTTCTTATACGGTTTGCATCAGTTATCATTGCATTCCAGTCATGCTTTTAAGAGTCAGTTCAGTCAGGCATTCATGCATTAAATATGCACATTTAGTGGGAAGAGTTCATCTTGTCAGTGTGTTCAGTTATGCATTCATGAGATCAACCCAGTTATGATTCCATGTGTCAGATATA
Organism: Capsicum annuum; assembly: GCF_002878395.1. Lineage (NCBI taxonomy): Eukaryota > Viridiplantae > Streptophyta > Magnoliopsida > Solanales > Solanaceae > Capsicum > Capsicum annuum. The sequence continues at coordinate 137,996,785 of NC_061121.1, read as the reverse complement.
CATGTGTCCTATGAGAATTCAGGTATGAGTAGCTTCAGTCAAGTATTCCATGCTCAGATATGCATATCCAGTATGAGAAATCAGTATGTCAGTTGTTCCAATTGTGTAGTCATGTCTTGAGAGGTTCTTACTCCTTGAGTAAGTTCAGTGGATTATTATTCTTATCCTATCAATTAACATTCGTGGATGAATGTTTCCAAGGGGGAGATAATGTAAAACCCCATCAAATTCTCTCCTAGTCTGAACCTTAGGGCTGTTCAGTGAAGCAAAAATCTAGACCCAAAAGTTTAAGAGGTGTCTTCCCAAGTGTGAAATACTTTGAACCGTATAGAATTTCCCTAATATCTACTTTTTGTCATGTAGTGCATTGAATAAGTTTTCTGTCGATACCAAATTTGCCCAAATCCTATACTCGAGCAAAGAGTTAGAGCTATTTTAGTGAGACAGTCTGCCACCTGGCACTTTAGTGTGTGGCAGAGCCAGCCAAAATGGCAATGGTGAAAATCCAGTGAGCCTCCGATATTATGGCGCATCGCTCCAAAGATTAATTTAAGAATTATCAATTTCCAGTGCACCAACATTCCACCATGTCGCGGAACCTTTCAAGTTTGTAACCAAGGTGGCAACAAATTTTCACTGCGTCGCGCCGTCATGCAGTTTCCTAATTGTCCAATTTCCAGTGAGCCGGTGCAATTATAGGGCATCACTCCATCATGTAAAATTGGGATTTTTTAGTTTAATTCCAAGGGCTTTTTGGTCTTTTTCCACTATTTTTCAGCCCCTATATATACCCGATAAAAGGCTTTCAACCTCATTTCCCATCTTTAACATAAAAACTAGGGTTTTACAAAATCAAAAACCTTATTTCTTCTTCAAGTGAAATCAATAGAGATCAAGAGAAATCAAGAGGAATCAAAAATCTCTCCAAGAACTTTCAAGAAAAGTGTTTCCACAAGGTATGTAGATGTTGATTCTTGGGTCCCTTTCATCCAAAAAGCTCAAGAACCCTTTTTTAAAATTTAAAGATATTGTGTTTATGGGTTTTCATGATTCATGTGAGTTAAAATTGATGTTCCTTCTATCATTGAGTTGTGATTCATGTTTGTTTACAAGGCTTTCAAGCTTTGACCCTAGTATGTGGAATTCATGTGATGGTTATGATAAACCCTCTTCAAGTTGCTTTCTATGTGATTGTTCATGTCAATTAAGTGTAGAAATTATTGAATAAACAAAGCATGCTCCCCATATGTTTGTTAAAATGCTTATGTGAAGAATTAGGGCCATCATAGCATGTTGATTAGAAAATCCCAATTGTGTGCAAGTTCATGCATGCCAAGTGTTTGTTGAAATGCTTTAGTGAATGAATTATGGTATGATAGCATGAAATCCCCAATTATATGCAACCCATACATGCCTAGTGTTTGAAGAATGCCTTAGTGAATGAATTATGCCATGATAGTATAGAATCCTCAATTAGGTGTAGCCCATGCATGCCTAGTATTTGATGAATTCCTTAGTGAATGAATTATGCCATGATAGGATGGAATCCCTAATTAGGTGCAACCCATGCATGCCTAGTGTTTGATGAATGCCTTAGTGAATGAATTGTGCCATGATAGCATGGAATCCCCAATTAGGTGTAGACTCATGCATGTCTAGTGTTTGTTGAAAGGCCTTAGTGAAAAAGTTGAGACATGATAGTAGTAAATTTCTCAATTACATGCTCTTTGATACATGCTAACTCTTTAATACATGCCAAGTGCTTGACGAGTAAATTGTGACATGATAGTATGAAGTTTCCCTAATTATGTGCTATCCAATACATGCCAAGACTGATATACGTGCGAAGTACTTGATGTAAGACCTTGTTGAATGGAGTATGACCTAATAGCATGTTTTCCCATGCTATTATATGTCTATGATTCCTAAATTCTTGAAGTGATGCCTTAATGATTTTGATAGTGAATATATGGTTGTGATTCCTAAATGCTTAAAGTGATGCCTTATTGATTGTGATAGTGAATATATGATTGTGATTCCTAAATTCTTGAAGTGATGCCTTTGTGATTGTGATGTGAATATATGGTTATGATTCCTAAATGCTTGAATAGATGCTTTGGTGATTGTGATACTGAATGAATGACCGTGGTTATGACTAGTGAAGAATGGTTATGTCTTACTTTTATGTTATCGAGTCTTAGGGGTATTTATACCCGACAATTTAGCTGCTGTCTAGTGCCTGTGTTTGTATTTACAATAATCCCAGTCGGGCCATGATTCTCAAAACTCAGTGAATTATAGAACTCTGTATCCTCAGATAGATACAGAACTTAAGAAATCTCAGTAATCCTTATAATCCCCGTATCACTAGTAATCTAGACTCAGCACTGTACTCAACTTAGATCTAGTTGTATTCAAGTTTTTAGTTCTGACCTTGGTAGTGATTGAGTCATCTATTCAAACTCTGTATCATCAGTTAGTTACCGTGATTCAGTAGTATTCCATCCGATACGAAACTATGTGAATTCAGCTTAACTCAGTCATATCAATTGAGAAATATGATCAGTATTAGATTTAGTTTAGTTTATATATAGTTGGAAATTTAGTTCAGAGTTTTTTAGTTGGGAGTAGGAACTAGCACCGAGTGAGGAAAGGGATAGCGACTCCCCGTTAGAGAGAAGATGAGTCTCTAGGAGCAATCCCTGAACTCCAGAACTACGTAGCCAGTGCAGGATGCAGGAGTCCCCATCAGTGGAGGCTATCATTGTTAGAGAGGTTTGACTATTATACTGACTTAGGTTGACTTCCTGCGAGGGTCATCCGTTAGAGATTCTTGACTATAGAGGTCTTTACCCGTGGCACGGTATTAATACCCTTCAAGCTGAAGTTATAGGTTGGACCTCACTTATGGAAGGTTGGGGTATATCGGTTAAGTAACTACTTCCCACAGTTGCAGTTTTAGTATCAATCTTCTGAAATCAGGACTGTGAGGTACAGTCGTCTATCTTAGTGAGGAACTCAAATAGTTCTATTAATTTATGACCATCTGTCAGATAGGCTTGATCTCAGTCTCAGATCCTGTTGAGTATTCTTGTTATCAGATCTAGAGATCTCCCAATAGATAGGCTTGATCTCAATCTCAGATCTTGTTGAGTATTCTTGTTATCAGATCCAGAGATCTTCCAATAGATAAGTTTGATCTCAGTCTCAGATTCTGTTGAGTATTCTTGTTGTCAGATTCGGACATGATTATTTACTTATCATTGATAATCGATTCTGGAGTCATCCATTAGAGAGAGGTTGATCTTTGATTTTATCAGTCGAGAGCAGTGAGCTCAAAATTTAGTTCTTTATGTGAGTATATTCAATTAATCAATTATCTGTATTAGATGCTTTAGTGATTCAGTAGCTCAATGTTAGTAGTGAGTTCAGGTGATAGTAAAGCGGTATCCGAGTTTCAGTAACTAGGGTTGGGATAACTGTGATTATGGTTTGTGCATCCTGTATATGTTCTTATTTGGTACTCTCATGATTATTCAGTTATGTAACTGTTCATGCATGAGACCTTGCATATAGCCTTACCTCTTCTGCATACTCGGTACATTCCCGTACTGACGCATTTGTGCTATGGTGTTTTATTTGACACCATAGGTCCAGAGGCACGTGATCCAGAGTTCCCTCAGCAGTTCAGTCCTAGTCAGTAGCAGTTGATGTAGAAGTGAGTCCTCTTCATTCGAGGATAATCCTTGTATTATTATTGCATCAGACTGTTTATTTTTAGTTGACAAGTTAGTTGGGGACATGTCCCATCAACTCCAGAGTTCAGATAGTTAGAGGCTTTTCGAATGGATGTATTAGTATTCAGTTTTCAGTTTTGAGTATTTATAGATATGTTTAACCTTATGGCCTGTGTTTTCCTGTTTTTTCTCATTTATTCTTAGATATTATGTAGTGTTCATGGTACAAATATTAGGAAAGGGTTAGCTTTTGGTCCTTTGGGATCATGGGCACCATGTAACAACTAGGGGGTAGTCTCGGGTCATTAAAGATAAAGTTACATAGTCCAGGTTAAAGATTTTCAAATATCCTATTTAAACACAATACCCTATTCCAACATCTTATATATATGTATATATGAATGTATGTATAAGGTTTTTATTGGTTTTGTACATGGCAATATTTTACCCCTTTTTCGATTTAAATGCCAATGCTTATCCCACGGACCATCCTCGGATGTTGCATCATTTCATGATATACAATCCTAGGGGTTTATTATTTTCTTTTGCAGTATTGGGTGATCTAGTTTGCTGGTTGGTCTGCTTTCAAATGGTGAGCCTCCATCATCTGGAAAGCATTACCAGTTTTTCTAATTCTTGTTCATATTTTTGGAATTATTAGTTTTCCATTTAAAATCTTTTGGTCATGGTTAGGGTCATGTCTCGACCACTTTGGTAATCTGGTACATTAGAGGCTTTTGTGGACAAAGTGTGGTTTGGATATTGGTTGTTGATTTCTATTTTTCATTTGCTTATCTGTTCACTCTATTATTATGTCTGGTTATCTTCTGCTATTTATTTTAGTTATGTTCTACTGGATCAGATAAGGGGGTGGTCTCCATCCCTCGTTGGACTTGAGATACTCATCATGATAAAGCCCTAGTTAGGGTTATAACAAGCTTTGTACTAGAGAATCGGTTAAGGGTCTTTGGGTGTAAGCCATGTCGTGTGTAGTCTTTTATATAGGTGTGTAGTGCACCACACTTTTAAGGTGGAGGCTACAAGAAATTAAGGAGTGTTTCCATTTCTTGTGTTCAATTTTGGGCAATAGTGTCTGGTGTCATGAATTTCCCTAACTCCTAGTTTACTCATATTTCAGATCATGCCACCCCAAAGATCTGACATTTGTAGAAACTCTACTGGGGAATCTGTCCTACCCAAGGATAATATAGAGACTAACCTTTTGTATGGATTGTAGAATTAGTCTAGAGTCCCTACTTCTGATTGCACTGCCCCGTGTGGAGTTCCATTGGTCCCTATTAGTCCTCCTCAGGCTCTCTGGGGTTGTGATACATTTAATCTGTTGCCTCCAAAAGACATCTCTACTGTGGAGTTCCGTCCATCCATTCATTTGCTTACTCAGTTTATGACATCTCAGTCTCATCAGTTGGATTGTGTTGGTTTTGTTGCTTTTTCATCTGAGATCACCCAGGTTGGCTAGTTTAAGTGGTTGAATCCCCCAAACTTTACAGGATCAGAAGTTGAGGATCCTCAAAGATTTTTGGATGAGATGGAGAATATTTTTAGAGTGATGCATACTACTCATTATGTTGAGGTAGGGTTTGCTACATATTAGCTGAAATATGTAGCGTATTAGTGGTAGATGGAGTGGGAGCAGTTGAGAGGTAATGATACTAAAGTTACATTATAGGATAAGTTTTTCGGTGCCTTAGTTGATTATTTCTTTCCTCAAGAGTTAAGGGAAGCCAATGTAGAGGAATTTGTGAATTGGAAGCAAGGCAAGATGAATGGTAAAGAATATGACTTGAAATTTCAGCAGCTGTCTAGTTATGCTCTTTAATTGGTATCTAGCCAGTGATCAAAAATGAGGAAGTTTCTACTGGGTTGTCCTATGACTTGGTATTAGAATATAAGGCTACAATGTTGAACAATGACATGGATAAGACTTATGGTTTATATACAACAGGTAGAAGATGAGAAGAAGAGATAAGTAGAGATGAGAGAGAGGCAAAATAAGAAGTGCAGGTATTCAGAGTAGGGCACAAATCAATGAAATAGTGAAAGGTATGGTATATAATGGACCAAGAAAAAGACTTTGGAAAATTCTAATTCATATTCTTTGGCTAGTGCCTATTATCCTAAGCCATTTGGTGATTTCCGTTTTTAGGCCAGTAGTGGTTCTAAGGCACAGGGTACCCTGTCATAGGCTAATGAAGCTTAGTTAGCCCCTGGTTATCCTCTTTGAAGATTTTGTGGACACCTTCACCATGGTTATTATGACGAGAAGAGGAACTTGTGTTTCAACTATGTTAGCCTAGACATATGTATACAAACTATCATGCGGATAAGGTAGCCCCTAGAGCTAATAAGGTTACGGTTTCTACTTCTTTAGCTCCTATACCAAAGGAAACCACTTTTGGTATCAAAACTAGCCAAAATTATCTCTACACTCTTGCCAACTCCTAGGAAATTGTGGTATCTCCTGATGTTGTTACTGGTGTGTTAAAGCTCTTCTCTCGTGATGTGTATTGTTTGATTGATTAAGGGTCTACCCTTTCTTTTATAACTCCTTATGTGGATGTATATTTTTTGTTTTTGTCCTAAAGTTATTTTAAACCCCTTCACCGCATCTACTCTAGTACGTGATTCTATAGTTGCTAGAAAAATCTACAGGGGTTATGTGGTGTCTATCTTTCATAAGGAGACATTGGTAGATTTGCTAGAGTTTTACACGATAGATTTTAATGTTATCTTGGGGATGGATTGGCTTCATTAGTGCTATGATTCTCTGGTCTAGAAAACCCAAAAGATCACTTTTCAATTCCCTAATGAACCGTAATTGAATGGGAGGAAAGTTCCTTAGTTCCCAAAGGGATGTTTATTTCCTATCTTAGACCTGAGACGTTGATTTCCAAAGGGTGCTTGTATCACCTAGTTCATTTTAAGGATTTTAATTTTGAGGGTCCCTCCTTGCAATATGTCCCCGTGGTTAGTGAGCTTCTTGAACCATTTCACGGTGATCTTTCTGGAATTCCTCCCGATAAAGAGATAGATTTCTGGATTGATCTTTTACCAGATACCCGTTTTATTTCTATTCCTCCTTAAAAAATGTCTCCAACTGAATTAAAGGAGCTAAAGGAGAAATTAAAGAATCTACTTGATACGGGTTTCCTTAGTCCTAGTATTTCCCTATGGGATGCTCTTGTGCTTTTCGTATGTAATAAAAATGGGGCTCTTTGTATGTGTATAGACTATTAGTAGCTAAATAAAGTCATAGTGAAGAATAAGTACCCTCTTCCTAGTATTGATGACCTTTTTTACGAGCTTTCGGGAGATATTCCCAAGACTACTTTTCAAACCCAGTATGATAATTATGAATTACTGGTTATGTTATTTGGGTTGACTAATGCTCCGTCTACTTTTATGGATCTTATGAATTAGGTTTTCAGGAAGTTTTTACATTTGTTCGCGATAGTCTTCATTAATGATATGTTAGTGTATTCTAAGAATAAGGAGGATCAGGCCAATCACTTCTGAATTGTGTTGCAGATAATTAAGGATCATAGATTGTATGCTAAATTTTCTAAGTGTGAGTTTTGGTTGAATACTGTGACTTTTCTTGGGCATATTCTATCTAGCGAGGGGATATAAGTGGATCCACAGAAAGTAGAGAAGGTTATAAGGTGTCCTAGACCTACGAATCCAACTGACATTAGTGTGTTTTTGGGCTTGGCTGGTATTATAGGAGGTTTGTGGAGAGTTTCTCTTCTACTGCAGCTCCATTTCCAAATTTGACACATAAAGAGGTTATGTTTTTATGGTCCAATACTTGTGAGATTAGTTTTAAGAAGTTGAAGGATAAGTTGACTACTGTGATAGTTTTGACCCCATTGGAGGGTACTGAGGGGTTTGATGTGTATTATGATGTGTCTTATGTAGGAATGGGTTATGTGTTGATGCAGCATGGTAAAGTTATGGCTTATGCTTCTAGGCAACTCAAGGTTTATTAGAGAAATTGCCTGACTCACAATTTAGAGTTGGCGGCTATGGTCAATGCTTTAAAGATTTGGCATCATTATCTATATAGACTGCATGTGGATATCTATTCAGATGATAAGAGATTGAAATATGTGTGTACTAAGAAAGAATTGAATATCAGGCAGAGACAGTGGCACAAATTACTCATGGACTACGTCACGAGTTTGAACTACCATCCGGGTAAAGCTAATGTTTTTTTCCTATGCTCTTAGTAGGTTATCCATGTGAAGCTTGCCTCATATGGAGGAGGAGAAGAGAGGATTGGTGAAGTACTTTCACAGGTTGGCTAATATGGGAGTTTGTCTTTTGGACTCCAATCATAGAAGAGTGATTGTTGAAGAGGTGGTTAAATTATCTCTTAGTGCAGATATGAATGAGAAACAGGCATTGGATCCTATACCTATGTAGATTAGAGATCATGTAGGTTAGCAAAAGTTTATGGCATTTGAGAGTTGGAGAGATGGCATTGTGAGATATCAAGGTAAATTGTATGTTCCTGATATTGATTGGCTTCTAGAAAGAATCTTGAATACGGCTAATGAGTCCAGATATACAGTTTATTTGGGTTTAACTAAGATGTATCATTATTTTAAAGAGATCTATTGGTGGTACAATATGAAGACAGATATTGCAAACTTTGTGGCTAAGTGTACGATCTGTCAGCATACTAAGGTAGAACATTTGACGTCTGGTTGTACGTCTCAAGAGATAGAGTTTCCTATGTAGAAGTGAGAGATGTTAAATATGGATTTTATTACTGGTCTTCTGCGGTCTCAAAATCAATATGATTTGATTTGGATCATTATGTATAGGGTGTTTATGTCTGCTCACTTCTTGCTTGTGAGGACTACCTACTCTGGAAAGTATTATACTAAGTTGTTTATTCAGGAGGTTGTTCTGTTGCATGGAGCTCTAGTGTGAATTATTTCAGATTGAGGTACACAATTTTCTTCTTACTTTTGGCATTTATTTCACAAGGGTTTGGGGACTAAGGTGAACCTTAGCACTATTTTCCATCCTCAAATGGATGGACAAGCAGAAAAGGACTATTCAGACCTTGGAGGTATGTGCGCATTTCAAAATTTTAGGTATGTGTGCATTTTTTTTGGCTATTGTGCCAACATATCCCCTGACTCCTTATTCGGGGATGAATGCTCTTGGGGGGGAGTAATGTAATACCCCAGGTTTTGGCCAATGAAAATTTATTGATTTTTGTAATCACTACCCTAGAAACAACTCACGTGATGAGTTGTTATCACTTATCATGAGTTGTATAGTGCCAATCGTAGCTTAACTAGTGAGGTTTCAAAGATTACTATTTGGACAATGACTAAGACCCTGTGAGTCGTAAGGTCTGGTCGCAAGTCATCTGGTGTGACTCCTGACCAAATCAATGAAGGTTCTCAGGAGTATGCCCAGGCTACGAGTCGTGGTGACAACTTATGACCAGTCACCATGAGTCATTAGCTGACCCATAGTGACTGGCAATAGTTTTTCCTAAATGACTTCATTAGGGATAATTTTGGTCTTTTCCTTTTCTTTACACAATTCCGTAACTTAAAAAACCTCCTATGGCCCTATTAACATTAGTTAATCAATCATAATCTATTCTCATTCTCTCAAACTTCCTAAGTAAGAGAAAAAGCTAGGGTTTCAAGGGATTGATCATCTAGGTTTCAATTAGTAGTTTTCTCTCTAAAATTCTTTGTGCTTTAGGCATGTACCTCTATCCTAAATGATCTTACATGAAAGTATGTGTTTAATTACTACCTGTGCGAAATTAATTGTTGGATTTTAAATATGGGTTGAGGGGTTTGGAATTGTTACTACATGAATTGATTTCTCATGGTTTTGAATTGGTCACACATGCTTATTCCTATAGTTTTGAACTAAATAAAAGCATGGGTGTGTAAGTTGGAATGGGGAACATGGGTTTCCCCAAATCTATGGTTAATTGGTTTGGCATTGGCTTTATCCTCAACCCAACTTTTTGGTAAATTGGTTTTGAAAAATGAAATATGCACTATTGAACTTACTCTTGGAACCTTGCATTCAATAAAAGGTTAATGGAACGTAAAAATCATTTTAAAAGGCCTTGGTGGCCATGGTTTGGTTTTAAATTGGAACTTTGGAGTCAAATTGGTTAAATGGATTGGTTGTGGTATAATGGAATTGCCTTGCAAGAATAATTATATTTATTATGACGATACTGACGGTAAATGCCTTAAGAAATGATTCCTTGGTTATGGTTGGGATTATGTGCTAAATGTTTTTAATTTAGTCTTATAGGAGGTTGTATAGCTCACGGTGAAGGTGGACGTCTGGGGGACCTATACTGGAAACAACATTTGTTGGTGTGGTTTTCTATATGATCGTGTGCATAATTCAGATTATATATATATATATATATATATATATATATATACTGGAATGGCTTGGTTAATGGATTCCCTTGCCCTTCCTCGAATTTCCTCGGTTCATACGGCTAACACGCATTAGGGCCCTTTCATTAGGAAAAGCTGAACCCATATAGCCTGAGAGTGCCCTTAGGATGGATTGAGCTATACAGTCCAGGTTAACGATTATAAAATCTCATGGTTAAATACGGTAACCTATCTCGACATCTTATAAATATGTATATATGAATGTAAGCATATGGTTTTGACTGGTTTTGGACATGACATTATTTTATCCCTTTCCCGATTTACATGTTAGTGCTTATACCATTGACCGTCCCTGGACGCTGCACCATTTTATTATATAGGGTACTAGGGGTTTTTCTATTACTTTGTGCAGTATTAGGTGATTCGGGTTTATCGATTGGTTTGCGTTGAAGTGGTAAGCCTCCATCATTTAGAAAGCTTACCAGTTTATTATGTTTCTTTTCATATTTTTGGAATTGTTAGTATTTCATTTAAACTCTCTTGGTCATGGTCGAGGGCATGTACCGACCTCTTTGCTATTCTTTTACTTTAGAGGTTTTTGTGAACAAAGTGGTATTCTTGTACTTTAGAGGCTTTTATAGGCAAATTGTGTGTTGGGTATTGATTGTTGATTACTATTCTTCATTTGATTATCTATTTACTCTATTATCACATCTGGTTATCTTACACTGTTTATTTTTGTTATGTTCTGTTCTCTAGGGTAAGGGGTGGTCTCCAACCCTCGGTCGGCTTAAGAAACCCGTCACTACTAGTCTTTCGTTTGGGTCGTGGAAATTAGTTGCTTAGTAGACCAAGCCTGTTTATTGGTAGTAGGTTTTCCCCCTTTTTAGGTTATTTTTGTGCATCATTCTTGGGATTCATGGTACATATGGAACATAAATGTCAATACTCAAGGGAATTGAGAAACCAAAACATATGCCTACGTATGACTGACAATCCCTATGGGTCAGACAATGAGTCATTGCTAGATGCTAAAACTCATTAGGTGACTTGTTGGATCCCGCTTCTACAGAAGTGCAATGTATAGTCTCAACACGAATAATAGGTATGACTCATTAGGTCTCTACAACTCATAGCAAGACTCATATTGAGTAATTTCACAAAGCTCATAAACTTTACATTTTTGGAATGTAGTGCTAGTAATCATGGCACATGTGATGTCTTGTTGCCTTACGGTACGAGTTATTTTGAGAGTCGTGAAGACTATAATGTCACAACCCAATTTCAAAGTCATGATGACACCTACTTTTTACCCAGCAGTAGGTATGCCAAACTGTATCTCGAAACTATATATAATGGGCTAATTAGTGTAAAATGGCATAAATGTCAAAAAGTTGCAAGTAAAGAAATACAATACATAAATCATAGAATAATACTATAACAATAGAGAAACAAAGAGGAATAATTACATCTCAGTACCTAGTGAATTCGGTACAAGATGCTTTAATCCTAATGAAAACAAGTACTTTCAAGCTAATATAAAAATAATCCAAGTTCTAGCACGTGCACTCATTTGAAAGCAATAAAAATGAAGAGAACAACAAGATATGCATAACCACCATTCACGAATCACTGTGTACTTTGATGCCTACTTTGTTATGTCATCATAGTTCCCATAACCCGTCTTGTAGGATTTAGCTAATCATAATTGCAAGGACAAAATAGTAATTCGTAGAAATAACATAATTATGCACTTACAAGAATAAAAATTAAATCAAGAATCTCAACTATGAATTAATATCTTTAAGTATGTGTCTACAACCTTCAAGAACAAGCTTATGGACTCAAAAAATGTAAAAGTATGTACACTAAAACATAAAACCTAACAGGAGTATTTATAGATACAAAATAAATCATGTCCTAAATATAATTGGAAAAAAGTGTCAATAAGTCATTGGATTAGGCCAGGACTCATTGCATGCATTTGTATAGTTTGCTTGTTTCTGTGTTGGCTGGTGACACCTCCTTGCAACAACTAATAGAGACTCTAATGTGTCATTATGGTAGTCTTTTCCACTAGAGTATGAGATACTCCCAACGGATCATCGTGTCTGTCTTTTCCACTAGAGTCAATTTTGTGGACTTTTAGGACATTGTTCTATCTTACTCAATATAATCTAGAAAATTGTACCCTCTCCTTATGACTTGTATGGAATAGTCGTTGCCACTGGTAAGAGTTAGACATCTACAAGACTTTTGGACTATTTGGTTAGTATGAGTAGGGTGAGAACTTGTTGGCTTTCATAGTGATTCATAGTGTGTACTCGTAGCTAATAACTTGACTTGCACATCGTCAAAACTTTGGACACAATCTTCAGGATGACTCGTGCCATGACACACAGTGTTACCCAATAAGTCGTCACCAGTTACTAGGTGCCAATACTTATTTAGTTTCAGTTTATTTTTGTCCATTTACTACCAAGACCTATTTTTCTGCAAAACACTTAAGCAAACACAACATATCTACAAGTACACCTAAGTTCTTGCATATATTTTTTGTTTTATGCATCAAAAATGCCATGAAACCACGACACATTAACACCCTCAACTTTGAATGTTTGCATTTCCTCAGGTAAACAAAAAAAACAAACACATATGACTCTTAACTAAGAGAAACCAAAGATATCTACAGTAGTCAACTCGTTCTTTTAGCATAAAATTTTAAACCCCACCCTATACAAGAATCAAAAACTAGTGTGTATGTATATATAGTCACTTACCATTACAAAAAGTGATAAAAAGATGACATCATATTATGAACAAGTAACCAACCACAAACACAAATGACATTACTTGAACAAGTAGCAACTAGTGATGCAACTAGTGTGCCCTAAAAACGAAGTATCATACACTTACTATCTAAAGATGCAAATGTAAATAAGGACTGAATCAAAGTATTCACTCTTACAAAAAAGTTCTAACAGTGCATGTAAAATACCATAGGCTTGCCTTTATTTCTATGACATAGTTTTTGGACGGTTGGATTAGGATCACTAGAGGACTTTTATTGGCTTGTAATTTCGGATTGGGGGTGGATACGATAGATATGGATACAGTGAGTCAACTATCCATTGCATTATACTAATTTTGGCTCTACTTCCTAGACTCATTTTCGTCTCTCTGATTCTCCATTGTTCTTCTTTAGATTTTAAGTCTGGTTTTCTTTTTAACACTTTCTCTTTTTCTCCTTTTCTCTTTTTACAAACTTATTTAATTTTACCTTCTCTTTTTTTTCTTACAATACTCAAAATCCCTTTTTTTTTTCTTTTACTAACTTTTTCTACATACCTACTTTGCACTACACACAATTATGATGACCACCATCAACTTAGGCAATTTGTGTGAGCTAAGGTACATAGTGTCTAAGGATGGATCATGGCTAAAAATGGTCCATTATAACAAAAATGGGAAGGTGAAAAGGACAGTAAAAAAAATAGGTCTATTAAGGATCAAACTCGATATCAAGGGATATTTATTCCATTTCGTAGGGGTTTTAGGCTAATAGTTGATTATTCGAGAATGGCATCCTAAAACCTAGGCAAGACTATTCTTTCAAGTTCTATATCGCACACACATAACTGAACTAAGTACCTCATACACGCATAGCACAAGGTTATACAATCAACTACTGCTTATCCAATTCATGCATTGCTAAGATATGGTTATTACACTTATAATTTTAATTGTATAAAAGATCCACAGTGGTAATAGTTCAAATAGATACAACATAGAGTCTAAAATAATTTTCTAAAGGCGTATCCTTTAAAAAATTCAAAGCTTGATTGCACTTAGGTTTCCTTATTTTCCCCTAATCAAACACAATAAAAACAACATAAATACAACAAATATAAAATAAAACTCCTAAACATGGCAATTCTACTATGATAACACACCCAATGGAAAAGAAACATGGAAATAAAAACCCTTAAGTTGTCGTTCACCCCCTCTCCTAACTTTGAGAACATGCAGTGTCCTCATTACATGACTATAGTCAAGAAAATATATGAACAAGCGGAAAAGACACACCTGTAAAGCCCTAGGAATTAGTTGTGGACTCATCAACTGTTAAGGTCATAGAAATCAGCTGGTCTCTAATCTTATGGCACCTGATGTGGTTGATGCACTCAATGTAATATTGACACATATGGTGACCAATGCACTCAAAGGTGTAGAACTAGTAGGGGAAACTATCATACCCTTACCACTCTCATATGAATCTCCAATAAGTTTTCCTTATGGGACTACTTACTCTTTCCCATAACTTTCTTCAAATTCTTTATGTATTTTTTTCTTATTTCACCAATATGGCTCCTAACCATCATCGACGCCATTTTATTTATCCTTATAGCCCTATATGTCGGGCAAATCAATATGCTAAGACTCTCTCCTAATAACACAATACGCCAATAGGTGAGAATAGTAGAAACTCTCAAGAGGACAAATCCTGGACTGTAGCCCAAAACTATACAAGATCCTATTTGACCTCAGTTATGTTTGGAGACTAAAAACCCTTAGTCCTAGTAGTCAAAGCGCATTTAAAATAATCAAAATACGCATGCATCTCTATCCAAATCTCTTCCTTAACCCATAGAATTACTCCTTTTTTGACAATGTCAGCTCTTAACTTAAGAGTGGCAAGACATTCAACATTTCTTATAAGATCATATTTGAGACTATAACTGACACGACCCAAATTAGGTCCTAGTCGTGTTGGGTGCCTCATGCCCAATCGGGATCGGAGACCACCCTGAATACCCAACCATAACCACCCTACACCATATGTCGAATAAATTCTAATTTTATAACATAACAAGATGGAACAATCATAAATCAAATATAGTCAAACAGAGTCAGACCCAATACCAATACCAATGCCAAGGATGACACCAATACCGACACCATTTATACCAACCCATACTAGTATCACAAAGTCTCTATCAAAAATTAAAACAACATTTGGCCGGTACATGCCCCCAACCATAGCTAAAACCACAATCTAATAAAATAATAAAAGTATGTAGAGAAGACCATAATATGTAATAGACTCTTCCGGAGAATGGAAGCTCACCAATTCAATCTGACATAAAGTTGTCCCTGAATCTAAATCATTGAGTAGGAGGAGTAGCATGGATGGTTCTTATATCGCGTGGGGATACAATGCCCGAAGACGGGTTAACGGGTAAATGCTAGCATCTACTCAGGAGTAAGGATAAATTAGTGCCAATATTTAAAACCAAGTAAATAACCATATGCAATCATATCCATACATATATATAATCCATGCCAGGAAAAGGAGCTGGGCTTAGTATGCATTTAAAAGTTTAACTTGTGCTGTGTAGCTTGACCATCCTAAAATCACCCATGGTCTATATGGGTCCAGTGTTACCCTCTAAATGGTCCTCAATGCGTGTAGCTGCAAGAACCAGAGATATCATAGGGGTAGGGGATTCCCATGTACACTTCACCCTCTATGATATATATATACAAGTATAACTTAAGGGATTCCCGCGTACCCCACAGTATATGGTCACCATGACCAACCTTCATATCGGCAAACATGAGTTTCGAATGTCCTTCCATTGGACTCACACCTTCACAGTTAGCGATCACAATACACCATTATTGCCTATTTAAAACCTTTAGCACACAAACAAACCACCCATTCCATTTCTTAATTACCAAGGCATTATGTAGTAGTATCATTATACCGACTATAGCTTGCAAATATTGTCATAAGCCAATCCTTAGGAGATTCCCATATACCCCATATGATTTCCAATTAAACCAAACCATGGCCATCAAGGCCTTACCAAATCATTTAAAACCATTTAAACCAATTTAGGTTCCATTACCAAATTATACAATACCATAATTTCCATAAAAAGTCAAACAATGTGACAAAACCATTCTCATTGACATTTTATCAAACATGTTGAAGACATATAGTTTCTAAAACAAAAACCAATAACCAATTGACTATTCCTATGAAACCACATATTTAATTCAATAATTATAACATAAAAATCATAAGAAAAATATGGAAAAACAATATTCATATAGCAACAACCAAATCCCCCCAACATACAATTCAAAACCAAATAATACCCATAATTAAATATGAAAACCATTCATTAAAACATAAATTTTGTTGAACTAACAATGGGGGAGGATTAAAATGCCTTAGATACCAAAGAATACGGAGAAAAACCACCCTTGCCGGTCGTAATTGACCACCTTGAAGAAAACTCTAGCCTTCTTGAACCAAGAGCCTTGAGAGTGATTTTAGAGTGTTTAAAGTGTTTTTGATTGAGAAGAATATGGTAAATGAGGTCCTAATAGTTTCTTAAGTCATGGGGAAAAAAGAGGTTAAGAGGGGAAATATCCAAAATACCCTCAGCATAATATCATGAAAAATGGATACAGGTGGTTACAATTTGGGCACCTCACTCGTACCCCATCATACTAGTAGTACCCCTAACTAGTACCTAGGATAAAAAGTTGAACTCCACATTCTATCCAACATTTGAATCCCCTTTTCCTAAATCATACCATCACCGTACGACCAGTACGTACCTAGTCGTACCCTAAGAAAAATGTCAAGGCTAGATAATGGACAACATACAGTTTTGACTCTACTTCTCGTAGAATGTACATGCAACTCTTATGATGTCCACTCATACCTTGGACAGTGAATGGCCTACCACACACTAATTATTATATGACTTAGGATACCAAGTCGTATCTATATCATACGACTACTAAGCTTGAGTCATATGATGGATAGAGAGTTTAAAACTAAGGAACTTTCTAAGCAACAGAACGTAGGTTGTTTCAATTCTCCCCCACTTGGATCATTCATCCTTGAATGATGGGTAAAAAACACGATTTAACATAATAAATCCCACTAAACTTCCCTTTAGCCAATTATAGAAAAGAAATGCATAAAGAAATTCATATCAACACATACCTCAAGCATGAATTTCTGTAATAGGGAATAAATGCAGATACTTGGACTTTATTTCCTCTTTCACTTCCTAAGTAGCTTCTTCAATACTATAGTTCCTCCAAAGAACCTTTACCAAAGTTGAATTCTTCTTCTACAATAGACGAACCTAAAAATCCAAAATCTCAATAGATATCTCCTCATAAGATAGGGAATCCAAAATACAAATATCCTTGGAAGGCATAATTTGCAATAGATCACACATAAACTTCCTCGACATAGAGACATGGAATACTGGGTGAATGAAGCTTAAACTAGAATTCAACTCCAATTCATACACAACATTTTGAACCATACTCAAAACCATGTAAGGAGCAACAAATTGGGGATTGAGCTTCCCGTTTTTACTAAACTACATCACTCTCTTCATGGGAGATACCTCTAACTCTCTTCTCCTTACGTCTGCATAGGACATTTGGAGAATTTGGGACACCTAAAGTCTATCCCAAATTACCTTAACCTTCTCCATGTCTTGGTGAACCAAATTTAGGCCAAACATATCTGCTTCACTAAGCACAAACCATCCAATAGGAGACCTACACCTCTTACCATAAAAGGCCTCAAATGGAGCTATCCCAATGCTAGAGTGGTAGCTATTGTTATAAGCAAACTCTACAAGAGGTAAATGCTCAACCCAACTACCACCATAGTAAATCACTCAAGCACTAAGCATGTACCCCGACATCTGAATAGTCCTTTCTGCCTGCCTATCCAATTGTAGGTGGTAAGCTATACTCAAACTAACCTTAGTCCCCAACCCTTTCTAAAACAGCGAGCAAAAGTGAGATGTAAATTGCATACCATGATCAGAGATGATAGAAAAAGGCACCCCATACAATTTCACAATCTTATAAAGATAAAACCTTACATAATCCTCAGTCTAGAAGTTAGTCCTCACTGGCAAAGAGTGAGACAACTTTGTCATCTTATCTACGATGACCCAAACCAAATCAAATTAATTTCAAGACCGAGGAAGATCAGTAATGAAATACCTATTGATTACTTCTCACTTCTATTTTAGCAAGTCAATTTCTTGATACAAACCTACAAGACTCATAGGTTAACTTTTACTTTTTGACACACCATGCACTTAGCCAAAAAGCCATATCCCTCTTTATATTGTTCCACCAATACATCTCCTTGAGATTATGATACATTTTCTTGAACTAGGATGAACAACATAACATGACTTATGTGCCTTAGCCAAGATCCTTTCTTGCAATCCATCGACATCGGGAACACATAATCTCCCTTATACAGGAATGTACCATCACCACTAATCTCAAGGGCTATCACCTTCTTCCCACCAATGTCACCCTTGATCCTCATCAATATGGGATCTAACATTTTCTCCTCTTTAATTTTAGCACTAAGAGACGATCACACGACTTCCTACACCAACACACCACTATTCTCAGAGTCCAAATGACGAACTCAAAGGTTAGGAAACAGTGAATATCCTTCACCAACTCTCACTTTTCCTTATCCACATAATATAGAATTCCCATGGATAACCTGCCAAGAGAATCAACAACAACGTTAGCTTTACCTGAGTGGTAGTGAAGACTTATGTCTTAATCCTTGAGAAGCTCAAGATATCTCCTTTACATAATGTTATGCTCTTTTTGAGTAAACACATACTCTAGGTTTTTATGATCCAAAAATAGATCCATATCCACTCCATACAAATAGTAATGCTATACTTTTAATGCGAATACCATAACTAATAATTCCAATTCATGAGTTTGATAATTCCTCTCATGCCCTTTAACTGTATAGAGGCATAAGCTATCACCTTGCCATGTTGCATCAGAAAATAACCACGCCCCATACGAGACATGTCATAATAAACCACAAACCACTCAGTGACTTCAGGCAAAGTAAAAACCAGAGCCAAAGTTAGCTTATCCTTCAGCTTTTCAAAATTACCCTTACAAGTATCAGACCCCAAGAAATTTACTTTTTTCTGAGTTAATTTAGCCAACGGGGTAGATATAGAAGAAAAATCTCCATAATTTTCCTATTATAACCAACTAAACCAAAGAAGCTTCGAATGTCGGTTGGAGTCATGGGTCTAGGCCACTTTTTAACCACTACAACTTTCTGCAGATCCACAATGATCTCTTTCCTAGAAATGATATAACCCATAAAAGTGATCGCATTCAACCAGAATACACATTTAAAAAATTTGGCATACAACTACTTTTTTAGAGTCTACAATACAACATGGAGGTGATTGGTATAATCCACCTCACTCTTAGAGTACACCAGAATTTTATATATGAACACAATAATGAACAAGTCTAGAAACTGAGGGAAGACCCTATTCATCAATTCCATAAATGCCGCTGGGGAATTGGTTAACCCAATAGACATAACAAAAATTCAAAATGCCCATATCGGGTACAGAAGGTAGTCTTAGGGATATTCTCTTTCCTAATCTTTATTTTATCATACCTGGATCTAAGATAAATCATGGAAAATAACTTAGCACCCTATAGCTAATAAAAAAAATCATTTATCCTTGGAAGAGGATACTTATTATTTACCATCACCTTATTAAAATGCCTATAGTCAATGCACATCTAGAATGAAGCATCCTTCTTACACACAAATAAAATTGATGAACCTTATGAGGACACACTAGGATGGATGAAATCCTTATCTAAAAGATCCTTGAGTTATTCCTTAAGATCTTTTAACTTAACTGGAGCCATTCTATATGGGGGAATAGAAATTAGATGAGTGTTTGGAACAAGATCAATAAAAAAGTCAATCTCCCTATCAAGAGAAATACTAGGAAGGTTATTAGTGAAGACCTCAGGAAATTATTCACCACCTAAATAAAATGCGAAAAAGGACCATATGAGTGAAAATCTTTAACTCGGACCCGATGATAGAGACACCCTATAAAGATTAATCTCTAGCTCTAAGACAATATTTGAACTTCCTCGAAGGAGCTAGTATAATAATAAGGATGCATATGGGTCTCATAGTCTAAGGATGCATAACATGAATACAACCAATACATCCCAAGTATAATATTAAAATCTACCATATCTAATTTAAAGAGATTCACCAAGGTTTCTTTACTATGAACTGATACCACACCCCCTATAGACTCTTTTAGCAATTATCGAGTTACCTACTAAGGTAGAAATAGTAAAAGAATTTAAAATAACCTTAGGACCAAAATCAAAATGCACAACCATAAATGGGGTCACATAAGAGAAAGAGAACCCCAAAAAAATTAAAAAATATATATCTCAAGAAAAGAATTTAAATGTACCATTCACAACATCAGGAAATGCTTCGGACTACTAGCAGGTAGTGAGAAAATAGAGAAGGTTTCGACCAGTGTCAAAAATAAATGGTGTAACCTTTGGTGTCGGAGCTGATGATGAATAAATTTAAACCTTTTTCACCCTCAAAGTAACCTTACCAATAGGATAATTTTTAAGCATATGCCCTGGCTGAAAACAAGTAAAGCACCTATGAAACACCTTGGCTTTGGTCCCTTAAAAAAATTTCTCTAAATTTGAGTTTTTGGCCAAGGTATGACTTAAAGGTACAAGTCGTAAGCTATGGTATTGTTTAGGGATCCTAAATCATATATTTCATAGTATGTTCAAAGTCACTTAATGTCCATGGTATAATTGAATAATTGTTGGTTCTTAGTTGGGGTACAAATGGTATGTTACCAAGTCTTATAGTGCCCTAAGTCTTGTCCAATGTATTCTGTCTAGGGTATGGATTATAGGGTACTTATTGTATGCTCAAATATAGGTTAGTCCTGTGTGCTCATATTTTGGTCAGTATGGGGGGTCCAAAATAATACTAGGGTATGAAATAAGGATACCACTCATACCCTAAGGTATGGTTTAGGTGGGATGGGTTATACCCTCCTGCGTGCATGTTTTGAGTTTTTAAGATGGGGTATTTCAAATATTTACCACCACAAACCCTTAATTCCCCACATCTTAAAACATGTTATGGCCTATTATAACCCACCATTTAAAGATAAAACACTCCAAAAACACTTTCTAAACTCTCTCTTAAGGATTGGGGCTAGGGTTCTTTAAAAGTGATTATCTTGAGGATTAAGAGTCATGTTTATTTTGATAATATTCTTGAATAATTCATGTGACTCTTCCCTCATTGTTAGTTCATCAATATTATGTGTTTTAAAGTGTGATTATGATTCATAAATGGTAGTTTTGAAAACAAAAATTGAGGATTTTGTTGCATATGGTTGAGTATTGTTTACTTTTATTTTAACTTATGTTGATACATGTTTTAAATCATTGTTTGCTCATGTGGGTGTTTGGTCATTGTGGTTTAACAAATGGATCAAGGGTTACCCTAATCTTGATGGATTATACTTTGGTTTTGGACTTGGTAAAAGAATGCCCTCAAAGTGTTTGTGAAAATACCTAAGAGAATAAACTAGTCACATGTCAATGATGTGTTCAATAAGGCTTGGTCTAATGGATATGAATAATTGGCAAATGGTATTGTTATGGACTTGTTGTCCATGTAATTATCTGAATGACAAACTTGGTGGTATAAATTTTTAAATAGTTTCAAGTCCTTAAACCTTATATTGAATAAGTGTCTTCGTTAGACAATGGTTTAGAGTCCCTAAACTTTAAATTAAAGAAGTGTCTTTGTTATACAATTGGTTAGAGTCCCAAAACTTTAAATTAAATAACTGTCTATGTTAGATGATGGGTTTGAGTCCCAAAGTCAATTGAATGCATGGGTTATTCATAATGGTACTAGTATATGGTGTATTTTCAAGTAGTATTGGTATGATAATTCCAATGAAATACCTTTTGTAAGTAATTAGCTTAATGGTTGTGTTTGTGTAATGGCGGTTTTAAATTTAGCTTAATTAGCACGGTTTCTAGTAGAGTCCGAAAGACTAACACTAGAAACTGTGCTAGCCAGTGTGGCTATATTGTGACCGGGTGGTTTGAGTCCCCCAAATAAATATATGAATGGGAGGTTTGAGTCCCTCTTACTACATGTATTGTTGATTCAGTCACCTTGATTATGTTGGGAGCTTTGAGTCCCCCATAAAGGCATATACGGATATTGATATTCTCTAGTTCATGCGGCTATACGGATTGACACTCTTCTACCTAGGGGAGAGCTGTGCCCATATAGCCTATGGGTGCCTTATTCTATGACGGTCAAGCTATATAGCCCAAGTTAATGATATCTAAGTTCATGTTAATCTTGTTCCCTATCCCAATATGGTATATATATATATATATGTATATGTATGTATTTTATTAGTACATGCATTAATCATTAGTTTTGAGCTCTTGGCATAATTTTATCCTTATCCTTAGGTTATATGCTAGCACTTCAATCGGTAACCATCTTCGATGTTGTATCCCCATGCGATGTTGGTGTTTGTCATACTAGACCTCCTACTTAGTCATTGGACTCAAAATCAACTTGTGTTGACTTGAAGTGTTAAGCTTCCATATTTTGGAAGTCACTATTTTGAGTTTTAGTTTCCTATGTTTTAATTGGTTAATATTGGACATTGGTTTTAGCTATGGTTGGGGGTATGTCCCGATCAATTGTTGTTTTGATTTTAGATAAAGGCTTTGTGGAGATACTATGGG
Source organism: Capsicum annuum (assembly GCF_002878395.1). Taxonomy (NCBI): domain Eukaryota; kingdom Viridiplantae; phylum Streptophyta; class Magnoliopsida; order Solanales; family Solanaceae; genus Capsicum; species Capsicum annuum. The sequence continues at coordinate 137,973,924 of NC_061121.1, read as the reverse complement.
TTGGTATGGGTAGTTTCAGTCTTGGCATTGGTATTGACATTGGGGATGATACCATATAATTTTATTTGATTTGTGATTGTTCCATTTTATCATGGTATGGATATGGATTTGGTTATTATTTTAATTTTGATCATGGTTGTTGGTTTGCATTGAATGGTTTGACTTGTTTGAGTTATCCATGGTCATGGACCTTTACCAGATTCTTTGAGTTGATAATCAGTCTGTCTTTTTAATGTTTAGAATTCATCTAACTCATGGTATATGATTGGAGGTCGGTTATGTATCTGGGGTGGTCTCCGGTCCTTGTTGGACTTAGGACGCCCATTAAAAAAAGACCCTAGTTTGGGTCATGTCAAGTTTGTATCAGAGCCTGAGGTTCATAGTCAATTAAGAGTCCATAAAGCCATGTCGAGTACAATTTCTTCGAAGGATATGTAGAGCTCCACACTCATAAATAAGAGGCTACATAACATTTAGGAATGTTTTACTTTCTTATTGTTTTATTTTGAGCTATAGAGTCTAAGGTCTTGGATTCCTCTAATTTCTATCTGCTTGACTTTCAGATCATGCCTCGATGATCTAAAGCTCATGGAAAGTCCTCTGCCATAATTAAGGACAATGTTTATAGAACACACTCTACTCATGAGATCCATACTCGATCTAGGGGTTCGATCCCTGGTTATCCTAGAGTTTCATCAGTTCCCTCTAGTCCTTCTCAGGCTTATATGATGAATGCTAAGTTTAGTTAGTTGATTCATAGGATAGCTCAGTTAGTAGATTTTCAGGCAGAGCATGGTGCTTCTTCTACTACATCTTTTAAGGCCACAAGGGTTGGCCAATTCATGAGGTTCAATCCTTTGACTTTTATGGGTGTTAAGGTGGAGGAGGATCCTCAGGGTTTCTAGGTGAGATGAAAATATTTCTAGGGTTATGCATGCCATGAATATGGAAGAGGTGGAGTTTACTTTGTACCAGCTAAAGGATGTGGGGTACTAATGGTATAAGGAGTATGACTAGGAAAGGGGTGATGATGATAAGTCATCTTTATAGGAAGATTTCTCTAATGTATTTCTTAACCATTTCTTTCTCAGGAGTTAAGGGAATCAAAGGCGGAGGAGTTTGTTAATCTAAAATAAGGAAAGATGTTGATCAAAAAGTATGGCTTGAAATTTCACCAGTTGTCTTGGTATGCTCTGGTGATGGTGTCTGATATGAAGGCATACATGAGAAAGTTTACTTCGGGACTATCTCATGAGTTGATCTTTGAAAGTAAGGCTGCCTTGCTAATCAAGAACATAGATATCTTTATTTTTTTTTTATATGTAATAAGTATAGGACTAGAAAAGAAAGCAATTTAAGTTTTTAAGAGGCCCAAGAAAAAGTTTAAGCCTTCTAAGTTGAGTGGGAGAGATGGTGGTAAGTGACCAAAAAAAGAAGTAGGGGAGTTCTGGTTCTTTCTCTAGAGCTAGTGCTTCTTACCTGAAGCCTTCATGTGATCATTGATCTTAGTATGATGGTGGGTCCTGGGCACAGGGTGCCCAATCTTAGACTAGTGGGGCTCAGCCGGATCCATCCCACCCTCTTTGTAGATTTTATGGGTGGTCGCACCATGGGTGTTGTAAGGAAGGGACAAACATATGTTTTTATTAAGGTCAGATTGGTCACATATAGTGTGATTGTAGTGCTAGAATGGCTTCAGGGGCTAACAAGGTTCTAGTTTTCTCTTTATCTGCTCCTGCACCAAAGGGTACTACTTCTGCATTTGTTTTGGCTTTTGGTACAAGCACTAGCCTGAATTAATTATATGATCTTGCTTCTCTTATTCATTCAAAGGAATCTCTGATGGTATCATGGGTATGTTGAACTTTTCTCCTGTGATGTGTATTGTTTACGTAATCCAGAATCCATTCTTTCTTATATGACCCCATTTATGGTTGTGCATTTTTGTTTTGGTTCTCAATTTATTTCTGATATTTTTTTATATCTACCCTAGTTGGTGACTCTGTGATTGCTAAAAGAGTCTATAAGGGGTGTGTAGTATTTGTTAGTGGTATAGAAACTCTTATGGATTTGATAGAGTTAGATATAGTTCACTTTGATGTTATATTGGGGATGGATTTATTGCATTCGTGTTATGCTTTCTTAGATTGTCAGACCCATAAAGTTATGTCTAGATTCCCTAATGAGCCAGTAATTATATAGATATGGGGTTCTTTAGTACCTATTGTGAGGTTAATCTTGTATGTTAGATCCCAAAATTTGATCACCAAAGGGTGCTTGTATCATTTGGTCTGGGTTTAAGATTCTAACTTGAATGATTCTTCTCTAGAATCCATTTATGTGGTTAATGAGTTTCCCGAGGTTTTCCCTGATGATCTTCCTAGTGTACCTCCCAAAAGGGTAATTGATTTTTGGATTGATTTTATTCTAGAAACTCATCTAATTTCTATCCCTCCTTATAGAATGGCTTTAACTGAGTTGAAAAAGCTATAGGGGCAATTAAAGAAACTCTTAGATAAAGGTTTCATCCATCCTAGTGTGTCTCCTTGGGTTGCTCCTGTGTTATTTGTGTGTAACAAGGATGGTCCCCTTCGAATGTGCATCAACTATCATTAGTTGAATAAGATGACCATAAAGAATAAGTATCCTTCTTCCTACGATCGATGACTCATTTGATCAGCTTCAAGGTACAAAGTATTTCTCTAAGATTGATCTTAGGTGGGGTTATCATCAACTTAAGATTAGGGAAGTGGATATTCCTTAGACTTCCTTCAGGACTCGGTATGGTCACTATGAGTTCTTAGTTGTGTATTGTGGGTTGACCAATTCTCCAATAGCATTTATGTATTTGATGAATAGGATCTTTCATTAATTTCTAGATTTATTTGTCATTGTCTTTATTGATGGCATCTTGGTCTATTCTAAGAGTGAGGCAGATTATGTCAATCACCTCAGTGCTGTGTTTCGGACCTTGAAGGATCACAGTTTGTATGCGAAGTTATCCAAGTATAAGTTTTGGTTGAAGGCTGTGACTTTTCTTGGTCATGTTATTTTAGTGAAGGGATCATGGTGGATCCACAAAAGGTTGCGGTGGTTAACAAGTGACCTAGACCTGTAACTCCAATTGATATTTGAAGCTTCTTGGGTTTACCCGGTTACAATAGGAGATTTGTGCAAAGTTTTTGTACAATAGCTTTCCCATTGACTAAGTTGACCCTGGAGAAGGTCAAGTTTTTATGGTCGGATGCATATGAGGGTATTTTTGAAAATTTGAACTGTTAGTTGACTTTAGCTCTAGTTTTGATCCTGCCTAAGGGTAATGATGGTTTTGTAGTGTATTATGATGCTTTTTATATTGAGCTAGGTTGTGTGTTGATGCAGCATGGTAGGGTGGTAGCTTATGCTTCTAGGCAGTTGAGAGTTCGTGAGAAGAACTACCCCACTCATGACTTGGAGTCGTTAGCGATGATATTTGTGCTGAAGATTTGGCATCACTATCTGTATGGGGTTCATATTAACATCTTTTCTTATCATAAGATCCTACAGTATGTGTTTACTTTGAAAGAGCTAAATACCAGGCAACGAAGATGGCATGAGTTGTTGAAGGATAGTGATATGAATCTTCACTACCATCTAAGTAAGGCTAGCGTTGTTATTGATGCTCTTAGCAATTTATCCATGGGGAGTCTGGCTCATATATATGAAGATAAATGAGAGTTGGTGAAGGTCGTTCATCACTTAGCCAGTTTTGAAGTTCGTCTCATAGACTCTAATGATGGTGGTGTGTTTTTTCATCCAGTATCGCAGTCATTTCTTCTTATTAAGATAAAGGAAAAGTAGATGCTAGATATTGATTTGATTAATATTAAGAGTAATGTGGGTCAGCAAAAGGTTGTTGACTTTGTGATTAGTAGTAATGGTATCTTGAGATGCCAAGGTAGGTTATGTTTTCTTGACATCGATAGGTTGAGAGAAAGGATTCTAGCTGAAGCTCATGAATCTCATTGTGCTATTCATCCTGATTTCAAAAAGATATATCATGATCTCTAAGAGTTCTATTGGTGGAACAATATGAACGAGATATGTCTAGCTATGTGGCTAAGTGTACGGTGTGTCAACAAGTGAAATTTAAGCACTTGAAATCTGATGGTTTTATCAAGGGATTGAGTTTCTTGAATAGAAGTGGGAAGTGATTAACATGGATTTCTTTAATAGTCTTTCTCGATCGTAGAATCAATGAGATCTGATTTGGGTCATTGTGGATAAGATGACCAAGTCCGCTTGCTTCTTGCCGATGAGGACTAGTTATTCAGCGAAGGATAATGCTAAGTTGTATCTTGCAGAGATTGTGAAGTTGAATGGTATTCTTTTTTCTATCATTTAATATCGTGGTACTCCATTCTCACCTTAATTTTTGAAGTCATTTTAGAAAGGTTTAAGAACTGAGGTGAGCCTTAGAACTGCTCTCCACCCACAGTCAAATGGACAAGCAGAGAGGAACATTCAGACATTGGAAGATATGCTTCGTGATTGCATGATTAACTACGGTGGTAGTTGGTTTGACCATTTTTCTTTGTTGAATATGCTTATAATCACAGTTAATACTCTAGCATTGGCATGGCTCCTTTTGAGGTATTGTACGGTAGGAGATGTTATTCTACTATTGGGTGGTATAAATTTGGTGAGGGTAAGTTGTTTGGCCTTGATTTGATTCACCAAGCTTTGGAAAATGTGAGGGTGATTCATGATAGGTTGAAGGCCGCTCAAAATCGCCAAAAGTCCTATGACAATGTAAGGCATAGGGATTTTAAGTTCAATATTGGAGATTAGGTATTCTTAAAGGTATCTACCATGAAGGTAGTGATGCGGTTTGGTAAAACAGGGAAGTGAAGTCCTCGGTAAGTTGGTCCCTACTTGATTTTGAAGAGGGTTGGTAATGTTTCCTAGGAATTGGAGTTTTCTTCTAGTTTGAGCTCTATTCATACGATTTTCCACATCTTTATGTTGAGGAAGTATGTTGGTCATCATTCGGTGGTTTTTCCTTTGGGAGGCTTAGGTATTTCGAACTTCTTATCTTATGAGGTTGTTTCAGTTGAGATCTTGGATTATCAATTTTGTTCGTGGTGAACAAAGTCTGTGGCTTTGGTAAAAGTCCTTTGGAGGAACCATAAGTTTGAAGTGGCTCCTTGTGATGCAGAAGAGAACATGAAGTCCCAGTATCCATTCCTATTTTCTACTCCCGAAATTCGTGCTGAAGGTATGCGTTCTTCATCATACTTTTTCTTTCAAACTTTGTTAAAGGAAAGGATAATTTCCATGCATCTTTATTTTCTAACTTAGTTAAAGGTTAGAGTCGAGGTGTTGTTTTGTTAACTTGTTCTTACCTTACCTGTTATTCGAGGACAAATGATCCAACTGGGGAAAAATTGAAACACCTTTGCTTTGGACCCTTAAAAATATTTCTCTAAGTTTGAGTTTCTGGAAAAGGTACGACTTGAAGGTAAAAGTCATATGTTATGGTACGATTTAGGGGTCCTAACTCGTATGTTTCACAGTGTGTTCAAAGTCACTTACTATCCAATGTATTATTGAACATTACTAGTCATTAGTTGGGGTACGAATGGTATGTTCCCAAGTCGTATGGTGACCTTTATCTTGTCCAAAGCATTTTATCTAGGGTATGGGTCACAGGGTACTTCTCATATGCTAGGATACATGTTAGTCATATGTGGTCATATGTTGGTTAGTATAGGGGGGTCAAAGATGTTTCTAGTGTACGAGATTAGTGTCCACTCGTATCCTAGGCTACAGTTTAGGGGGGATGGGTCGTACCCTCCTGCGTACATGTTTTGAGTTTGTAAGCTGGGGGTATTCTGGACGTTTCCTACCCTAAAACCATTAAGTCCCCACATCTTAAAACATGTTGTAGTCTCTCATAACCAATTATTGAAGGGTTAAACAGTCCAAAACACTCCCTAAACTCTTTATTGAAGATTTGACTAAGGTTCTTCAAAGGTGATCATATTGAGGCTTAAGAGTCAAGTATCTTCTATGAATCTTCTTGAACAAGGTATGTGTGTGATTATGATTCTTAAATGCTGGTTTTGAAAACAAAAATTAAGGATTTTATTGCATATGGTTGAGTATTGTTTACTCTTGGTTTAACTTGTGTTTATACATGATTTTGATCATGGTTTGCACATATAGGTGATCAGTAATTATGGTTTAACAAATGGGTCATGGGTTACCCTAATCTTGATGGTTTATACTTTGGTTTTGGACTTGGTAAAAGCACGCCCTCAAAGTGTTTGTGAAAATGCCTAAGAGAATAAATTAGTCACATATTAATGTTGTTTTGAACTAAGGCTTGGCCTAATGAATATGAATGGTTGGTAAATGGTTTTGGGAAGGTATTGTTGGCCATGTAATGATATAAATAGCAACCTTGGTGGTTTAAATTGTTAAATGGGTTTGAGTCCCTAACACTATATAAGTTTATGTCCTTGTTAGACAATGGGTTCGAGTCCCTAAATTTAAATTGAACAAGTGTCTTTGTTAGACAATGGGTTAAAGTCCCTAGACTTTAAATTGAACAAGTGACTTCGTTAGACGATGCGTTCGAGTCCCAAAGTTAATTAAATGCATAGGTGATTGATAATGGTGATGGCATATGGTATACTTGAAAGTTGTGTTGGTATAATGATACCAACGAAATACCTTTGGTAAGTAGTGGCTTAATGGTAGTGTGTATGGAATGATGGTTTTAAATTGGGCTTAATAGAGGATGTGTAGCTGGGCCATGAAAGTGGAGTCCAATGGTGTAACATTGGAAACCGCACTAACCTGTGTAGGTGTCTTATGATCGGGTGGTTTGAGACCCTCAACTGAAGATATGAATGGGAGGTTCGAGTGCCCCTTACTACATGTATTGATGCTTAAGTCACCTTTATTATAATGGGAAGTTCAAGTCCCCCTTAAAGTGCATATACAAATATGGATATTCTTTTGGTCGTGTGGCTACACACACTGGCGCCTTTTCTGCAAGGGGAGAGATGGGGCCATATAGCCCATGGGTGCCTTGTTCTATTATGGTCATACTACACAACCTAGGTTAATGATTTCTAAGTTTATCTTAATCCTGTTCCCTATCTCGGTATGGTATAAATATATATGTCTATGTATTAAATATATGTCTATGTATGTATTGCATTGGTACGCGCATTATTTTCTTAGTTTTGAACTGTTTGCAATATTTTACCCTTATCCTTGAGTTATATGCTAGCGATCCAAACACTAACCATCTTCAGTGCTATACCATTACGCGATCTAGGTGTTGGTCATACTACATCTCCTAGTAGTGATTGGACTCGGCATCTGCTTGTGTGGCTTGGAATGGTGAGCTTCCATATTCTAGAAATCTCCATTTCTAGTTTTAGTTTCCTATGTTTTCATTAGTCTTGGACATTGGTGTTGGCTATGGTCTGAGGCATGTTCTGACCGAATGTTTTTTAATTTTGGATAGAGGCTCTGTGGAACTACTGTGGGTTGATATGGGTGATGTCAGCAGCGGTGTTAGCCTTGGCATTGGTATTGGTATTGGGGTTGATAGCATATGACTTTATTTGATTTGTGATTGTTCTATGTTACTATGGTATGGAAATGGATTTGATTATTATTTCTATTTTTGTTATGGTTGTTGGTTGACATTGAATGGTATGACTTGTTCAGGTTGGCCATGGTCATGGACTATCCCAAAATCTTTAAGTTGATGATCACTCTATCTTGTTATATGTTCAGAATTCATCTGACACAAAGTATATGATTGGAGGTTGGATTGGGTATCTGGGGTGGTCTTCGGTCCTTGTTGGACTTAGTATACCCATTACGAAAAAACCCTGGTTTTGGTCATGTAAACTTGTCTCTCTCTTTATCATAGAAACCTCGATTCAATCTACCACAAAACCTATAAAATGGATATGATGGAGCTAACTGGGGCCCACTACCCTAAAATTGGAAACCTTATACCCTGAATTTGCCCCAACCATGAAAATGCCTATTTCCTGACGTCTTTAGGTCATGAGCACTAGCCGTCGAGTATGACCCAAAATTGCCCCACTTCTTCTTGGGACACTTACCACCATCCCTGCCATCTCGCTATTAGCCACCACCCCGCTTAGAGAACCTAAACTTCTTTTTCTACCTATCCCTTATTTAAGCCTTCTTCTTCTTCTGTTCATCTACCTGTAGCATGTACACAACCAACCTAGCAATATCTATGTCCTTGATCAACAAGGCATCCTTATTCTCCAATATCAAATCTCTAGACAACCTAAAAATGAAGTTCTTCATTCTAGCTCGCATGTTGGAAACCACCTTAGGAGCATACCGAGACAACTTGTGAAACTTCAATGCATATTCCTTGAAAAAAATCTTACCCTGCTTGAGATTAACAAACTCTTCCACTTTTTCTTTCCTCAACTTTTGAAGAAAGAAGAGGTCCAGAAAAGCATTAGATAAATCGTCCCACAGAGATGACTTAACATCCTCACCCCTTCTCGGATCCCATTTCTCATACCATTGGTACACCATATCCTTTAGTTGATAGGGTACAAACTCTACACCCTTTTTACATTCATTTCTTGCATGATATGAAAGATCTTTTCCATCTCATCGGCAAAGGATTTTGGCTGAGGTGCATGAGTTATGCTATGTTTTACATCCCGGTTACATGAAGACATATCATGATCTTAAGGAGATGTATTTTTAGAACGGTAGGAAGAGGGATGTGGTTGATTTTGTGGCCAAGTTATTGGTGTTTCAACAATTTATGGTTGAGCACATGAGACCTGGTGGGTTATATCAAGCAATTGTTTTGCCCAAATGGGAATAGGAGGTAATAAATATGGATTTCATTACCTGTCTTCCTCGATCTTGAAATCAATATAATTTGATTTGGGTCATCCTAGATAGGATAAAGAAGTCTGCTCACTTCTTGCTAGTGAGGACTATCATTTCAGCGGAGGATTAGATGAAGTTATATCTTCAGGAGATTGCAAAGCTGTATGGGGTGCCTTTTTCAATTATTTTTGATTATGGCACGCAGTTTATATTCACTTCTGGTGGTTTTTTTTTAGAAGGGTTGGGTACTAAGGTGAGTTTTAGCACTGCTTTTCATCCGCAGATGGATGGACAAGCAGAGAGAGCTATTTAGACATTGAAAGATATGCTTTGGGCTTGTATGATTGATTATGGGTGCAGTTGGGTTGAGCATCTACCATTGGTAGAGTTTGCTTACAATAATATCTACCATTCTAGTATTAGTATGTCTCCTTTTGAGGCATTGTATGGAAGGAGGTGTAGATCTCCTATTAGTTGGTTTGATCTTGGGGAGTTGGATATGTTTTATCTCGACTTGGTTTACCAGGCTATGATAAAGGTGAAGGTGATTTGGGATAGGCTTAAGGTTGCCCAAAGTCGCCAAAAGTCCTATGTGAACGTTAGGCGTAGAGACTTAGAGTTTGAGGTTGGGGATAATGTTTTCCTCAAGGTATCTCCCATGAAAAGAGTAGTTCTATTTGGTAAGAAAGGGAAACTTAGTTCCCGGTATGTTGGTCCTTATGAGATTCTGCGGAGGGTTGGTAATATTACTTATGAGCTGGAGTTACCTTCTATCTTGAGCTTGGTTCATCCAGTTTTCAGGTCTTGATGTAGAGGAATTGTCTTGGTGATCCTTCTTCGATTGTGCCTTTGGAGGGGTTGGGTATCTCAGATTCTTTATCTTATGAAGAGGACCCAGTTAAGATCTTGGGTAGGAAGGTTCGTTGATTGTGAAGAAGGTATGTAGCTTCGATTAAGGTTCTTTGGAAGAACTATAAGGTGGAAGAAACAACGTAGGAAGTGGAGGATATGAAGTCCAATTGTTCGCATCTATTATCCGCTCTTAGGATTCGTGCAGAAGGTATGTGTCTTTAACAAATCTTTACTTTATGAGTTTTTTGAAGGAAAGATTAATGTCCTTGCCGCTATGTTTTCAAACTTTGTTAAGGATTGGAAATATATTTGGTAATGCAAATGACTCTTGCATGTGGTTACCCCTACCTTGTCCATTATTCGGGGATGAATGTTCCCAGTGGGGGAGACTAAAACACCTTGGTTTCTAGTCCTTCAAAAATTTCCTGGAATATTTGTCTCTGGACCCAATAGGACTCATGGGCATGAGCCATATGTTGGGGTACAAATGGTGTTGTCTAGTCGTATGCTGACCAATGTTGGTTTGTGAGATGGATTTTTGTCACTGGAATGGATGCAACATGGTGGTATGAGTCGTATGGTTGGATATGTATCATTTAGTTCCTTCACTTAACCTTAGACTTGGTAACTTTAGTTGGATCTGAGTATAAATGGCTCACCAGGAGCTGTAAGCCAGGGTATGAGTCATACGTAGGACTCGTATGGTACACAATGTTCAAACCTTCTGTGATTTTATTTTTCCACGGATACGGGTGAAGGGTATGGATTGTATGCTATTAGTACAGCTTGGGTAGGATGAGTCATATACTGGACAGTGTTGGGTCTAAGGGTTAAGGCTTAGGATATGAGGGTGGTACCACTCGTATCGAAGGGTACGATTCATGAGGGTCAGACGTACCCCTGTGATAAGATTTTATGCAACTTAAGTAGGGGTATTCTAGACATTTCCCCACTTATCCTAATAAGGTCCCACGACTTATAACTCTCTTAGGAGGTTATTTACCCTATTATTCTATTCATTAACACTTAGAAAGTCTTCATAAACACTATATAATTCTCTCAAAAACTTTTGGGAAAGAAAGATACAGTTTCAACTAGAGGACTAATTTGGGGATCTTGTTGGTGGTTTCTCCCTGTCTACTTTGTCAATTAAGGCATGTTGTCATGAAAGAATCTAAAAAACGGAGGTTTCATATACATATACATTGCCTAAGAAACCATCGAATTGCTTAGGGGGCTATCTCTTAAGAAACTACGCATCATTTTAGTGAAGCCTGCCTCATTGCGTAAGTGACTTGGCTCTCTTAAGTGACAGGTGTATGGAATTCCAGTATCTCTTAAGCAACTAGGCCATCACTTAAGAGAGCCTGGTGTCACTTAGGAGACAATTTGGCTATCAGTCCAAGTCGCTCAAGTGACCAATGCATTACTTAAGTGAGTTCACTAACTAGAGACTTGGAGAATTCCAAGTCTCCACGGACCCCTCGAGATTTTTCTGAAATCCCAAGTACGTAAATGAGCTATGATACCCTACAAAATTTGATGCTCCAAACTCAATGGCAATATCAAATCTTTGAAAAAATGTCATTTTCACAAAATTGACCCCCAAGACCCAATTTTACAACTTTTCGAACCAAGGGTCGAAATGAGATATGAAAGTTGTAAGATCACAGGCCATGTTACAAACTTAATATCTATGTTCTCGATCAGCTAGCATAGTTTAATTTTACATCCAACACAGTGATTAATAAATGTTAACCTAAGTCAACCATAAGTCTTTTCAAGCCACCAAAAACCACAAACTCATACAAATCACTTAGAAATGTATTAGGAATTATGTCAATAATCTCCACACCCCAAAAATACCACTAAACAACCACGTGAAAGGGTAAAAGAGTGAAATCATATAGAAATAAACATTTAACATAAATCACCAAAAATTAGGTCATTAAACTTAAGAAATTTGGTATAGAGTTGTTGAGGATGTGACAAGCATCCTATTTTTAGGCTTTCCTATGAAGATATGATTGAAGAATGGAGTTGTGAGTTGCTCTAGAATGTTCACTTTATTATGATATGATGGATTACTAATGTGGGGTTGATTTAGGATCTAATATATCTTATGTCCAAGTCCTAGGTAGAAGTTGGTGATGCATTATATGTTGGGGCATTGCACTTGATCATGTAGATGAAGATTGATACACTTGGATTTGATGAGATAGTAGCTACATAGACTGAATCCTAGACTAAGGCCTCGAGGCCTGAGATATTGAGATAGGTGTTTTACAAACTGAGTCCCAGACTAAGGCCTCGAGTCTAGAGCCCCATATTACTACCAATGTCGCCATCTCTTTTACTTTGAAGCCAATTTTGGTTCCTTGTCACCAATTTCAATCAAGGTTTATCCATGATTTTCACACCTATTAGTGGTGTGTTACTAAAACACCCTAAGTTCTGGTCCTTAGTATTATCCTAGGTTTTTAACTCTTTGGCCATCATACAACTCAAGCTTACTAGGCTTATGATGTGGGTATGACTTAGTAACCCAAGTCGTCTGATAATTAGTGTGTCGTAGGTCATTCACTATCCAAAGAATGAGTGGACATCATAAGAGTCATATGTACATGATACGAGAGGTAAAGTCTAAACCGTATGTTTGTCCATTATCTATCCTTGAAATTCTGCTTAGGGTATGACTAGGTGGTATTTGTCGTATGGTGATGGTAATATTTGGGAAAAAAGGAATCATATTTTAGATAGAATATGAAGTCCAAATTACTGTCCTAGGTATGAGTTAGGGGTACTACTCGTAAGATGGGGTACAAGTGAGGTGCCCAAACCGTATCCACCTTTGTTCATTTTTCATGCTTTTAAGCTGAGGGTATTTTGGATATTTCCCCTCTTAAAATCTTTTGACCCCACGACTTAAAAAACTATTGGGACTTCATTTACCTTATTCTTCTTAAACATAAACACTTTAAACACTCTCCAATCTATCTCAAGGCTCTTAGTTCAAGAAGGGATAAGGTTTTCTTCAAGGTGGTGAATTAGGGCTTCCGAGGGTAGTTTATATCCATCTTCTTTGGTATCTAAGACATGTTAATCCTCCCTCATTGATAGTTCAACTAAATTCATATTTTAATAAATGGTTTTCATAATTTAATTGTAGGTATTATTTGGTTTTGAATTGTATGTTGGGGAGTTCTGGTTGTTGGTGGATGAATATTATTTTCTCATATTTTTCTTATGATTTTCATGTTAAAATTGTGGAATTGAACATGTTGTTTCTTGGGAATGGTGAATTAGGTCTTGGTTTTGGTTTTGGAAACTATATGCCCTCAACATGTTTGATAAAATGTTAATGAAAATGGTTTTCTCTCACATAGTTTGACTTTTTATGGAAACTATTGCATTGTATAATTTGGTAATGGAACCTAAATTGGTTTAAATAATTTTAAATGATTTGATAAGGCCTTGGTGGCCATGGTTTTTTTTAATTGGAAATCATATATGGTACATGGGAATCCCCGAAGGATTGGCTAATTGCATTGCTTCCAAGCTATAGATGGAATGCCGATTCCACTACATAATGCCTTTGTAATTAATACATGGAATTGGTGGTTTTGTTGTGTGCTAAAGGTTTTAAATGGAAAATAATGGTGGTTTGTGATAGCTAACCGTGAAGGTGTGAGTCCAATGGACGGACACTAGAAACTCATGTTTTCTGACATGAGATTGGTCATGGCGACCATATAATTATTGGGTACACGGAAATCCCTTAAGTTGTACTTGTATATGTATATCATAAATGGTGAAGGTTACATAGGAATTCTCTACCCCTGTGATATCTTTGGTTCATGCGGCTATACACGCTGGGGCCCGTTTATGGCGTAACACAGGACCCATATAGTCTGTGGGTTGTTTTAGGATGGTCAAGCTACACAACCCAAGTTAAAGTTTTAAATGTATGCTAAACCCTGTTCCCTTTCCCAGCATGGATTATATATATGTACGAATGTGATTGCATATGGTTATTTACTCAGTTTTAAAATGTTGGCATTATTTTATCCTTATACTGAGTATATGCTAGCGTTCACTCGCTAACCCATCTTCGAGCGTTGTATCCCCATGCAATGCAGGAACGAGCCATTATACTCCTCCTGCTCACTGACTTAAATTTGGGGATAGTTTTGTGTTGGATTGAAGTGGTGAGCTTCCATACTCTGAAAGTCTCCATTTCATGTTATGGTCTTCTCTACATACTTTTGTTATTGTTTAGATTGTGGTTTTAACTATGGTCGGGGGAATGTCTTGAACGGATGTTATTTTTGATTTTGGATTGAGGTTTTATAAGACTACTATAGGTTGTCATGGGTGGTGTTGGTATTGGTTTCAACCTTGGCATTAGTATTGGTATTGGGCCTGACTCCGTTTAACTGTATTTGATTTATTATTGTTCCATCTTGGTATGTTATATACTTAGAATTTATATGACATATGGTGTAGGGTGGTTATAATTGGGTATTGGGGGTATTCTCCCATCCTGTTTGGGCTTGAGGCACCTGACACGACTAGGACTTGGTTTGGGCCATGTCAGATTCGTATTAGAGCCCTAGGTTCATGTTTACTTGGGAGTCCACAAAGCTGTGCCGAGTAGAGTCTCTTTTAAGGGTGTGTAGCACACCACAATTATAAGAGAGAGGCTACAAGGCATTATGCTAATATTCTCTGCGTCAAATCATCCACTCTAGAAACACATAACTTATTCTTACAACGAAGCACACCATCTCCCCTTTGGGAGAAAACATTAACTTTTTGATCTTGAATTTTCTTTTTCAACTTGACCAAATAAGATCCTGTATTGCTTTTCTTTCACTTCGGTAGCCAATAAAGATTATGAAACATTCTAAACCCATATAGTTTATTCATTAGAATCAACTAATCGAATACCTAATCAACCAAGATGATGAACCTCACAGACTAACTCCTTCTTATCCTTCTCAACAAGCATAACACTTTCATAGACAATCTACTAAGGGCATCGGCCACTACATTGGCCTTACTCAGGTAACACAAAACACTCATATCATAGTCTTTCAACTATTCAAGAGACCTCTTCTAATAAATATTTATATCCTTCTGAGTGACTACATACTATAAACTCTTATGATCTATAAACATATCAACATAAACCCCATAAAGGTAATGTATCCAAATCATTAAGGCAAAGACGACTACTGCCAACTTAAGATCATGAGTAGGGTAATTCTTATCATAGGGTTTGAGATGCCTAGAGGCATAAGCTAAACCTTACCTCACTACATCAACACACAACTATGACCAATACTAGAAACATCACAATAAACTATGAACCCATCTGAATCCTTTGGTAGAGTTAATACTAGAGAAGAAGTGTGTCAAGTCTTCAACTCTAAAAAACTCTTCTCATAGAAATTTGAATTTGACTTTCAATTGGTTAGTCGATACATGGGAGAAGAAATAGAAGAAAATCCTTAAACAAACCATCCATGGTAATTGGATAAACCCAAGAAACTTCTGATATCTAATAGAAAGATGGGCCTAGGATAGTTTCTTACTACTTGAATCTTTTAAGGGTCAACTTGAATGCCATCACCAAAAATAATATGACCAAGGAAAGATACCGATCTCAAAAATAATTCTCATTTACTTAACTTAGCAAATAATCAGTGATATTTAAGGGCCTGCAATACAATCCTCAAATGGTCTGCATGATCACCTTCACTAAAAGAATAGATGAGGATGTCATCTATGAAGACTTTGATGAACATTTATAATTACTATTTGAACACCCTATTCATCAAGTCTATAAATGCTATAGGAGAATTCGTTAGTCCAATAGACATAACAAGAAATTTGAAGTGAACATACCAAGTTCTAAAGGCTATCTTTGGGATGTCACATTCTCTGAATCTAAGCTGATGATAGCCGAATCTTAGGTCTATCTTAGAGAAAAAGCTTTCACCCTGAAGTTGGTCGAACAAGTCATCAATCCTGGGGAGAGGATACTTATTTTTTATTTTGACTTTGTTCAACTGACGGTAGTCAAGGCTCATTCTGAGGGAACTATATTTCTTGTGCATGAAGATAATTAGATCACCCTAGGGAGAAACACTAGGCCTGATGAAACCTTTATCTAAGATATCTTTCTATTGTTTCTTTAATTCCTTAAGAACAGCTGGATCTATTTTGTAAGCTTAAACTGAGATAGGTTGGGTATCTGGGAAGAGTTCTATTCCGAAGTTAAGTTCCCAATTGGGAGGAACTCTAGGAAGATCTTCAACAAACACTTCTGGAAACTCATTCACTATTAGAACTGACTCAAGATTTGGAGTTTTGGAATTTAAGTACTTGACTCAGACTAGATGGTAAACACTTCCCTTGGATATCATCTTGCTTTTCTTAAGATAGGAGACAAATCAACCTATCGGCACTAAAGTACGACCCCTTTATTCAGCTACAGGCTTATTAAGAAACTAGAACTGGACTATTCTGTATCTACAGTCAACTAAGGAATAACACAAGTGGAGCCAATCCATGTTGACAATGACATAAAAATCAGTTATCTCTAACTCTACAAGATCAACTAAATTTTCTTTCTAAGACTCCGTGATCTGGCAATTTTTGTATGCCCAACTTGCTATTATAGGAATAACCACTTGGGTAGACACTGATAAGGGCTCTGCTAATATATTGAGACTGATACCAAGATCTACTGCTATATAAGGAGTCATAAAAGAAAGTGAAGATCCAGGGTCTACAAATACATAAACATGAAGATGGAAGACTAGTAACGTACCCATAACCATATCAAGAAAACTTTCTTGATCATGTTGAGTCTGGAGAGCATAAAATCAGTTTTGACACTAACCACTGGTGGTGTTGGATGTGGCACGTTGCTTAGTTGGGTGACCTACTAGAGCTGATGAAAACTAGACTAACTTGGTTGCTGAAAGTCTTTACCTGGCAACCACTATGCAATCTTTGATCTTATGGCCTTTCTTGCCATATCCAAAGAATGTATCACTACCTACCTTGCACTCCCCTGATGGTTCTTACCATATCTCCTAAAAAGCAGATTGGTGTGGCCACTATTCATACTATCCCTGGAATTAGAGACTGGTGCTTTATCCTGATTATCCTATCTAAACATAGGCATTGGTTGACTGGATAAAGATGGGGCCAAAGCTGAAGATTTCTGATAGAACTAAGATCAATTCGCACCATCATACCTTTGCAGCGAGAAGTTAAAGCTATTAGTTTAGGCCCTCTTATTCTTCCTATCCTTTTATTTGAGCTTCTCTTCTCCTCCTCAATTTACAGAGCATAAATCATCAACCTAGAAAGGTCCATCTCATTAATCAACATAGCAATTCTACACTCCTCGACTACATCATCTGAAACACTAACTACAAACTTACTCATTCTGGCCCTATAATTAGACACTATTGTAAGAGCATACCTCTCCAACTAGGTTATATTAAGTGAGTAATCCTTCACACTTATATTACCCTGATTTAGATTTATAAACTCATGTACCTTGGCCTTTCTTAACTCGTGTGAGAAGAATCTATATAAAAAAGTCATAGAAAACTCATCCCACTCTATAAGTCCTACCTTAACACCTTTGTCCTCCTTCCACTACTTAAACCATGTATGATCCACTCCTTACAATTGGTAAATGGCTAATTCAACACTCTCATTAGAAGAAACACCCATGATATCTTTCACTTTCTGTACACCATCAAAAAACTCTTATAGATCCTTCTAAGATTTGGATCGAGAAAAAAATAGAGGATTCATTCAAGTGAAGTCTCGGATCCTAGATGTTGTCGTGCTTACTACTGGATTTGCTGGGGAAATAGCAAGCTGGTTATACTAACAAGCCATAGTCAGGGCCAAAATAGTGAAAGCGTTCCTAAATTCGACATAGAAAATATATTTGTTTAGAGGGTCGTCCAGAATAGGTAGTGGTGTAGGCTAATCCCCATTCCTTCTTTCATTATTTATTTGAGAAAGCATTTTCTACAAATGTATGAAGGAAGAGTTAGAAAAGAGAATTCAATAGAGCTCATGCTCTTTCACACAACATGAATACTTAATAAATCAAAACTTTTCTAAAATATCTTGTAGCCTCTCGCCCATGAGTGTGGTGCACTTCACACCGACATAGAAGAATCTAGTCAATAGATTTTTAGATACCCTATCACACTTTAAAACCTTAGGCTATGATACCAAGTGTGTCAATATTGAGACAACCCCTAGTCGTAACACAATGCTTAGGACATCATATGCCCCAAGCTAACCCATGATCTAGTATCTGCTGTGTGCACTAAACAAAGTAATAATAAAACATCATATAAGGAAGCTAAACTAAATAGATGTTCTGTTTAGATGTAATACTGAAATAATACCCAATATGTTTAAACTACTAATACAACTAAAAACAAGTCTGACTATCTAAAAGCCTCTAAAATATGAAGAGTTGATAGGAAAACCTCCAAACTAACTTTGATTGACTAAAATAAAGAAGATACAGAAAATAACTATAAATAATTTGTCCTTAATTGATAAGGACTTACTAGAACTGCTGCTGAAGGGCACTGGATTGGCCAAGTGAGACCGGGGAACTGAGCATTTGAACCTATATTGTGAAATAAATATAGCCCAAAATAGAGTATGTATTTAGTAGTTGGAATGTACTAGTTTGTAAGATAAGGACTAACTTAAGTACATAGAAATGTGTAGCATGAATGCATGAACATGTAAAACGAATGCATGAGCAATTAAAGCATGTACTGAAATAATCTGTAAAACTAACTGACTTAATAACAGGTAAAATGAACACTTTATCATGCAAACCTAAACTGATATAATCTGAGTATTGAAGTAAAATTATGGGGGCTATTATGTAACTGACATGGCCCAATCTAAGCTAATTAGGGTCCAACCTGTTACCCTAGTTGAAATGGTGTCAGTACCTTACCACATGTACTAAAACTTGTTGTAGGGATCTCCTAGGATGATGTTCTAAAGGACTAGGGTGTTAATCCTCTAATGGTGGGTGACCCCTAAGAGAGTATCAATATTCTATTGGTGGGTGACCTCTCATAACCTATTAGGCTACGTAGTTTTGGAACTTAGGTACTACTACTAAAGGTCTCATTCCTTTATCGGAGGGTGAGCCTTCATCCTTCGGTTCGCTCAGTGCTAAATCCTACTCCCAACTAAACTGACACTGGTATTGATTAAAGTTAAAAGGACTCATAACTGATAATTGCTTAACATGAATATGATAGGCTAAATAGGAAGATAAAATCATGATCTGACTTACCTGTTGCTTGATATCAAAAACATGTATCGATATATAGGTATTGAGTGTTCATAACACCCAACCACTGGGTAATACATTAACTACAATAACACTACCATAATACTCTAAAGATATTCATGATTCGTAGACCCAAAACAAAGTATATTTCACTAAACTGGTGAAATACATGATTATGAGTAGGAGGAGATATTAAACTTCAAAGAAAAACATGCTCACATAGTTAAATTCATAAATTGATAATCAGTGGTGTCAACTGAACATGATATGGTTGACTAAGTTTATGAAGCATGTATGAACATAATTCACATAGGGAAACACATTGTCATGGTTTATATTTAAGGTATTAAAAAATGTTGAACAAATTTGTACTTGACATTAAAGTTTTATCAAAATAGGGAAAAAGGTTTATTCTTGAAAAGAAAGGATTTTTGGACTCAATGGGTTAAAGTAACACTTTGATGAATACCCCACAAACTTAGTTTGGTTGAATTCTTGAAGAAAAGTTAGAATTGGGACCTTGGATGGGTGAATCCTTGGATGAAGCTTTTGATTCTTTGTGTTCTTAAGAATGGGATGAGAGGGAACATCATTAACTAATGATGAATAGGGCAAATAATGCCCCTCTTGGGTTTTAAGTCATGAATTGGGTGTTATGGGATAGGATAAAAATACCAAAATGCCACTTTGACCTAAAGGAAATTGGTTGATTTTTCACAGCCTCTGTGGCACACCGACACGTTTCGTATTATGGAGACTAACCTACATGACACATTATGTATTTCAGAGACTATCCTTCGTGATATGCTAAAATTGTGGAGGCTTACTGCGTCCATGGTCCAAAATCACTGCAAACCTATTGTGAAAAGGTTGAAACTCTCTCGGATGACCCTTTCAACATTACAAAAAATATTTTAACTCATAAATTAATGTATGAAACTCAAGAAGGCCAAACTTTAAATATTTGAAGTATCAAGGTGTTAAAATGGCCATGTTACTTGCACTTAGTTCGAAAGTATAGCTTTGGGACTTCAAAACATATGACGACTAGCTGGAAACTCATCTAGAATCATGTGGGGTATTACACTTGGTCCGGGTTCTGAGGCTATCAAACTCATTTTGGGCTATTCCCCGAAACTTAAGAAAAATGGCATGTGGGTATGGGACCCATTTTTCATTAAAATAACCTCCAATGAAAATTTTTACTGTGATTATGTTTGAAATATTATATTAGACAGTGTGGCATAGTTCATTTGAGTATACGAGATTTCAGATGAATCCCAGGGGGTCGGTGGAGACTCAAAATAATTCCATGGTTTAGTTGGTGCTGGTGCATTCAATTAATCACCCATTGGGTTGCTTAAGTGAAGTTTGCTTAAGCGGCCAACAAATTACTTATGTGACCTAACTTGCCCAGCAGGAATCACTTAGCTGATGCCTTTGACACTTAAGAGATGGTGTCATAAGTGACCAAGTGTCTCTTAAGCGACAATTTGCAAACTCAATAACCCAGTGCCACTTTAGCAACACCTGTACACCTGGACTGGAAATATTATAAATTCACGACTTAGCCCGTTATCTTCCATTTTTACCCAATTCCAAGATTGTAGAATCCTAATGAAAACTTGGGAGAACAATTAGTGGGTTATTGTGGAGTATTCATCTGCTCGAATATGCATTTTCCACTACATTCTTTGTAAGCTTCTAACAATTATATGATTAAAACCATTATATTTTTACAAAATCCCTATGATATTGGTGGTTTTATTATAGCATTAATAGATCACAAAATTCATCCATTCTTGAGAGTAAAGGTTTCTTGAGCATAGAGGGATGTATTATAAGTTTCAAAAGTGCAACTCTGTGAGTGGGCCCCATATGGGATTTGTACATAAGTTTGGACCCAAAGCATAATAGTGCAATATGAGTATCATTGTTCTAATTTTTATGAGTAGATAATGATTTTAATATCGTGGCATCTTGCGGATGCTTCTCAAAGGGGGGAAAGCATTAGATTTAGCAGATTCTATAGGCTTTTCTTAGGCATCCAGTTATGCTAGGTTTACCTACTTCATAGATTGAGCTAATTCATAGTATGATTATGATATTATTAAATATATGGGATGGTATTTAGGTATTGGAGATATGGTAGGTAAGATCAGTAATATTTTGACTATTTAGCCTATTAAGTAATAAATATTTAGGAGAAATTGACTTAGTTGCTCATGCTTTAGGTAGAATAGTTATCTTAGGAGTTTGAGAAGATTAGATACATGATATTTATGTTAGTTTGGTATTTGGGAATTGGTGCTAATTTTTGGCAAAATATGGCAATTTATTAATATTGAGTTCGAGTTCAAGTTCGGTGATTGATTATGATATTGATGGCATGAGTTCTAGTTCAGTTCCAAAAATAAATTAACGTTAATAATGGTATTGAGTAATGAGTTGAGTTGGCATGAGAGTTATCATATTGACCCTCCAAGTTATTTTCTACATTTTTGCTCATGTTCGTCAATTAGAGATTTTTTATAGCTATCCCAGATCATTTGTGACTTGTTGGAAGTAAAAGCTTGGTTGTCGGACAGTTTGTTTATTTCAGGGTAAATTTCCTATTTTGAAGTCTTCACCCGTTCAAATTGGCTTCAGGTCAAAACTCCAGTCAAACAACCTCATATGCTAATTCTGATAGTTCCAACAACTTTGTAACATTTATTTTAGGCTAGGGCTACCCTTGGTCCGGGTCCTGAGGTTTCTAGACTCATTTTAGGCTATTGGCGGGAAGTTAAGAAAAAATGGCACATGTGAGTGACCATTTTTCATTAAAAAAATCTGATGATAATTTTGATTATGCCATTAAGTCCAGAATATCGAAAGGGCCGACAAATACTCAGAAAATTCCAAATCTCCAACTGGTACATAAAATATGGTATGACCATTGTAGAGTCTTATTAGGTGATTTAGTGGAGGGAACTATAGTGCCCATTGCGGCACTTTAACAGCCCTGGCACAACCAACAGGTACCACCTTAGCGGTCACTTAGGCGTTTTATCGCCCACCTCTAAAGTGGCCTTGGGCCCCTTTGCATCCTAACATGCATGTGCAGGTATCGCTAAAAGCGACACCAGGGCAATTTAGATCTGATAGCTAAAGTAGACCACAAATTGCTTTAGCGGTACCTGTTCATTAGATATTCATCACTTAGCCCGATTTCTCCTATTTTCACCCATTTTTAAGAGTTAAAAACCCTGAAAATTTGGAAACTGAGGAAAATCATTAATGGTTGAGTCTAAAGGGTTGGTGAACTTAAATTACGTGTTTCTTATCAAAATTCGTGATAATCTTCTATGATTTTAAAGATTAAATCTACCACCTTTTCCCAAAATCCTTAGAATATTGGTGGGTTTATCATAGCATCATTAGAGCTCAAAATTCACACATTTTAGGGTAAATATTCCTTGACCATAGAGGGACACATTGTCTATTTTAAGGAGTGATTCCACAAGTGGGCTCTACATGATATTTTACACATTTTGGTCATAAAGAATAATAGTGCAATATAGGTAACATTTTTCTCTTTTTGATGAGTATATTGTTATTTTGATAGCGTGGGATCTTGCGAAAGCTTCTAAAAAAGAGAAACCGATTCTTTGGGCTTTTCTTTAGTATTCAGGTAGGCTAGTTTTCCTTTTTCATATATTGTCCAAATTCATGGTAATTATTATATCATGCTGAATATTTGATAGGAATTAGGTATCGGATGTATGATTGATATAGATAGTAATTATTTAGATTGTATAACCTATTAAGGGATTGTAATTTAGGTGACATTGGCTTAGTTGCATAGGATTTAGATTGACTTTCTATCTTAGGGCTAAATATGACTTATTTAACATCTAGAAGTGAATTTAGATACCTTAGCCTATTCTGGGATATAATTTACCTTAGAAAAGATTTTGGGGATTAGAAGTGGTCTCCTTCACCCATCTTTGACCAAGACTTATGTTAGCTTTTGTAGAATTCTATTTGTATATTTTACCCCTTTAAATGCTTATTTTAGGACTTCTAGGAGATTTTTTAGTTAATGATTATTGCCCAGCTAAGTACTACTCTAATCTGTAGACAGCGACTAGCCTAAGCTCCACAATGGTTTATTTCTTCTTCAGTGCTTAGAAATGCATTGGTTAAAATTTTGGGATTGTTTGGTGGTGAACCACTGATGGTGCACTGTCTACGGATTAGAGTAGTACTTAAATGAGGACATAACTTATAGTTGCAGCTCCTAAAATTGAGATTTCTTATGTGTCAGTGGTTGCTTAGTTGATAATTGCCCAACCTTCTATTTCTAATAAGGAGAAGAAGATTTTGGGTAAGTTCTTGAGATTGGCTATGCCTAGGTTTTCTGGTGCATCTAGCAAGGATGCTTATAAGTTCTTGATTGCTTCTAAGCATAGGCTCCATAATTTGGGCCTAGTTTAGACTCTTGGTGTGGACTGCTCTATATTTCAATTAGACTTGGTTGATCAACATTATTAGAAGGGTCATCTTAATTGCAGGTCAATTGGATCTCCTTCATTGAAATAAACTTAATTTTGTGGGATATTTTTAAAGAAGTATAAACCTCGTAGTCCTTGGGATTTTCTAAGGGATCAATTCTTGAGGCTGGAGCAGGGCTCCATGAATCTTATGGAGTTTGAGACTCGATTTTATGAGTTGTCTAGGTATGCTACTTCAATTTTTACCAGTTAGTATGAGATTTTGTTCTAGTATTAGGACTCCATTTTCATATGTCTACATAGAATTTGGTTGTAATGGGTAGATCTTTTGCTGAGGTGTTAGATCATGCTCAAGTTATAGAAGGGATGCATTGTGAGTCTCTAGGGGGTAGTGATAAGAGGCAGCAATATAAGGGTATTGTCATTGGGAGTCATAGTAGCTCATGTTTCATAGGTAGTGGTTCTCAGAGTAAGTATCCTCTGTGTCAGTCATATCAGCAGCAGGGTAAGACTAATAGGACTATTTAGGACATACTTTAGACTACTAATGGAGCTTAGTCTAGCTTCAGTAATCATTTTTTCCAGAAAAGTATTTAGCCTTTGAGGGGTTCGTCTTTTATATATGCTTATCATGGTGGTTATATTAGGTCAACTCGATCTTCTTGTTTCAGTACAGTGTCTGGGGCATGTTATGATTGCTGGACTTTTTGCCATTTCTCAAGAGAGTACTCCAGTAGTGGAGTGATGGTTCCTTCAGCTTAAAGTTTTCCACCAATTAAGGTAGATTCATCCCTAATTAAAAGTAATATGCATGGTCGAAAGAATGGTCCTCTGAGTTTTTATAGAGTTTCTCAGGTAGGTAGGACAAGAGATTGGTAGGAGCCCAGCCAAATGGCGAGTATGGTTAGTTGTATGTTATACATAATAGATCTGAGGTTGATTCATTGGATAATGTTATGACATGTACGATCTTAGAGTGCCATCAATTGGCTTTTTCTTTATTTTATATGGGATCCACTTATTCTTATGTGTCTTCTTATTATGCCATAAAGTTAGAGTTGTTTTGGGATTCATTATCTGTGACATTATATTTATCTACTCCCATTGGTAATTTTTTAGAAGTGGATTGGTTTTATAGATCATGTGCTGTGACTGCTCAAGAGTTTAATACTCAAGATAACCTTATTGTGTTATTTTTGTTGGATTTTGATGTGATTCTAGGGATTGATTGGTTATCTCACTATCAAGTAATCTTGGAAGGTTTTGCCAGACCCGATGTACTGTAACTCCCCAAATTTGGTACCCAAAATGCTATATGGTGCTCATGACCCCGGAGGACCAAAAGCTAACCCATGACTGATATCTATAACTGAGCACTGATTAATACATTGTAAACATATGGAATATAAGTTATAAGGCCATAATGTTCAAAACTAAACTAATACTAAACATAATACAAAGTCTGTAGTGGGGTATGATAATACCCAAAACTGAGATAAAATGTCTAAAATATATAGTCTGAAAGCCTCTAAACTGTCTGAAAATTGTGGAGTTGATGGGATATGTCCCCAATTAACTCTGAAATATAAAAATAATAAAGTAATAAGATAATCATGCTATCCTCGAATGATGAGGACTCACTACTAGTCTGGCTGCTGAACGTCTGATCTACTGAGGATGCTCGGGAGATCTTGCTTCTAAACCTTTGGTATAAAACACCATAGCGTAAATGCATTAGTACGTTGAATGTACTAGTATGCAAGTGAGGTAAGCTAAATGCAAGGGTTCATATTTATGAACAATAATAACTGACTGTTAATATTTTAATACATACATGAATACATAACTGTAACTGAGATCGTAATAACGCTGACTCATGAATTCTGATAATGTGGATTTACTGATATCTGAGTACTAATATTGGGATACTGAATGACTGAGTCAACTGAATACTGAGGAACTAATGTCATATTACTAATAAAGGAATGACAGTTCTGATTATGAAGAATTGGTCTAATTGATTGTATCTGACAGTCCTGAAACTGAATACTAATAACATGAGTTTCATATAATTAATATACTATTAATTGAGTTGGTGATAACATGATTACTGAGTCTGAATACTAATAACATGAGTGACTGTATCTGACAGTCCTGATACTGATGGAACTAGCTGGGTTCCACACTGTACTAATTTGACTATATCTAACGGTCCTGGATTTCTGTAGAACTAAACTGAGTTCTATCACTGAAACTGGATCTAAAACTGAGATTGTGGGAGGTAATTATCTAACCGACATGCCCCAAAACTAAACTGGTGGGTTCCAACCTATAACCCCAGCTAGAAGGGTATCAGTACCATGCCACGGGTAAAAAGAAGGTATAAGTAAACCCTCTCTGACAGGGAGCTCTTCTGTCAACCCCTTCTGTAAGGAAAAATCAAAGGAGATGTATAGTCTTTAGACTCGTAGGGGTACATCTCAACCTACGCTGGCTACGTAGTTCTGGAACACAGGGATTACTACTAAGGATCACACCTTCTACTGGCTAATAGTGTATGTCCTCATCCCTGGGTTCACTCGATACTGAATCCTACTCCCAACTGAATAGACACTGAACTAGTTAATTGAACTGAACTGATACTAATGGTATTGTTTAGTGGAGATAAACTGAGTTCACTGAGTTCCATTGACTGATAAAATGCTACTGAGATCTGAGGACTGACGAAAAGTACTAAAGTTACTGAGATTTCTGGGAATACTAAGGTTATCGAGATTATTGAGTACTGATGTTACTGAGACCACTGAGGTCACTAAGATTACTGAGTAGGACTAGACTAATACTAAATTTACTGAGTTTTCCTAAATCATGAGACTGACTGAATTCTAAGGATCATGGATTGACTGAGAGTATCGTGAAAACATGACACTGGCTCTAGGCACACAACTAAATTGTTGGGTACAAGTACCCCCAGGAATTGATAGTATTAAACTGACAAGACATGGCACTTCTTGAACACATGACCAATATCAACAATTCATAATACATTAATTTGGGGATTTCATGAAGCATATTGCTATCATAGTCTTGTACATGAATGAAATTGCATATAAACATGTCATACTTTCATCAACCTAATCTCATGGACATTCCCTCAATCATTCATAATGCACACAATATCATGAAAGTCATTCTTAGTCATAGGGTAAAGCATACACTTATCACTTGGGTCATAATTAAGAAATAATGTTTAATTTTTATTCTCTTAGGCATTTTATCAAACACCTAGAATGCATGTCTTAGGGCATAGGCATTACCATCAAATTAATACAACAAAACTCTATATTTCAACTCAATTTCACACGTTTCAGACCACATACTAGCATAGGTTCATGAACAACACATAAAGATTCCAACTTGGAAATCATACAACTATAATGACATGAACATAATCAATCCACAACAAAATATTCAGAACACAAGATTTAAAACTAGATTCTTGGGCTTCATGGATGAAAATAATTGATGAATGAACACTATGCATACCTTAGTTCTTGATTCTATGAAGATTGATGGAGAGATTCTTGAATTTAAGTCTTGGATTTGAATCCCCAATTGAAAACCCTAGATTTCTCTTGAGCAACTTGAGAGAAACTATATTTTTTGTGTATTATGGATGAATCTTGTGTTATTGGGTATATATTGGGGTGAAAAATTGACCCTTTTAACCCTTGGATGCGTATTTTAATTCTGTGAAAATTTCTCAACCTGGACCCTTGGCTCGACGGGGCGCTACTGTGCCGTGTCACTAGAATTTGATAACTCTGAATTTGATCCTTGGCACCATGCACCATAATCATGGAGGCTCACTAAATTTTGACGATTGTCATTTTGGCTGGCTCCGTGATGTGTTGATGGCTCAGGTGGCATACTGTATTAGTAAAATGGCTCTAACTCTTCATCCGAGTGTCGGATTTGGGCAAATTTTGTATCGATGGAAATATTATTCAATTTTTCACATGATAAAAATTTAAAATCTTTAAAATACCACATGTATAAAAGTGGATTCATCTTTGAAAAAAGTCTTTTACATTTTTAGGATAATTTTAAGCTAGGTAGACGTACAGGGTATTACATGTAACCTCCATTGTGTGGCAAGAAGATATTTGTCATGATTCGGTGGGGATTATTTCTTATATTTTGGCCAACAGACTTATTTAAATTATTTCTAAGGATTATCTCACATATATCCATGATGTTAGTATGGAAAGTCCATCACTTGATTATGTTCTTGTAGTTTGTGAGTTTCCTGATGTTTTATCTATAGATTTACCTGGTCTTCCTCATGTGCATTATATGAAGTTTGTTATTTATCTTGAGTAAGGAACCCGACTTATTTTTATTGTAGCTTACCCTATGACCCCTATTAAGCTTAAATAGCTAATTATCAGTTTCAAACCTTCTTGTAAGGATTTCATTAGATTGAGTGTATCTTCTTGGGGAGCTCCTGTACTGTTCATAAAGAAGAAGGTCGTTCCATGCTTATGTGTTTTGATAATAGGTATCTTAATAAGGTGATGATGAAGAACTAATATCCTATGCCTTATTTTAATGGCATGCTTGACTAGCTTCAGGGAGCAGCAGTGTTCTCTAAGATTGAATTAAGATTGACTTACCATCAGTTAGGGATTCAAGCTGAGGGTATCCTAAATATAACTTTTAAGACCCGGTAAAGTCATTATGAGTTCCTAGTAATGTCTTTTGGGTTGACTAATGTCCATGTTGCATTTATCGATTTAATGAATCAAATGTTCAGGGCTTATTTATATTATTTTTTAATTGTGTTCATCTACGACACCCTTTTGTATTTGAGTAGTAGAGAGGAATATATACAAAATTTGAGGATTATGCTCTATACTTTTAGAGATAATATGCTTTTTGAAAAATTATCTAAGTGTGATATTTTGCTCGAGTCAGTGACATTCCTTGGGCATGTTATGTCTATGGATTGGATTATAGTAGACTCAGCAAATATTGAGGCTATTAGTGATTGGTATTGGCTTACATCTCCATCAGAGGTTTGTATCTTTATTTATTTGGCCAGTTACTGACGTTGGTTTATTGAGAGTTATGCTACTATTGCAGCACTGATGACTAGATTTACTTGGATGGAGGTTCCTTTTCGATGTTCCAGGGAGTTTGAATCGAGCTTTGGAAAGGTCAAGGGATTTCTTATATCAACTTTTATTTTTTCTCTTCTTGATAAGTGTGAGAGATTTACCATGTATTGTGATGCTTCTGGTGTGCTGGTTTGGGTTGTGTCTTAATGCAGCAAGGTCGAATCATTGCTTATGCATTGAGGCTTTTGAAGGTGCATGGGCGCTACTACCCAACTCATGATTTGGAGATAGAGGTGGTAGTTTTCATGCTTAAGATTTGGAGACGTTATCTTTATGGAGTGCATTGTGAGAGCTTCACGGATAATCAGAGACTTTAATATATTATGACCTAGAGGGAGCCTAATTCTTGGAAACGTTGATGGATTTAGTTTCTTAAGAATTATGATATCTTTATTTTGTATCATTGGTCAAGGAGAATATTATCGTCGATGCGTATAGTCGGAAGGGAGTGAGTATGAGTAGTTTGGATTCTATCAGAGTTTCTCATAGGCCATTGGCATAGGACATGTAGTCCTTACCACACTTGATAGTGAGAATTTATATTTCAGACCCTGGGAGGATTCTAGCTAGTGTTGAGGTAAGGCTTTTAGTATTTGAGCAGATTTAGAGTCATCAGATTGATGATATAAGACTTTACATCAACCTTGATCAGATGTTGAGTAGTGATTCCAAGAGGTCTACTATAGATTCTGAGGGTGTTTTGAAATCTGGTAGTTACATTTGTGGTTCGACGGTCGATGAATTGATTCAGTCAATTTTGTGTGAGGCTCACAACTCTAGATATTTTATTCACCTGAGTACAATTATGATGTATAGAGATTTGAGGCAGCCTTATTAGTGGAGTGGTATGAAAAGAGATATGGTGGAATTTTAATGTCGTTGCCTATGTTTTTAGTAGGTCAAGGACGAGCATTAGAGACCTTGGGTCTTGATTTATCTATTTCCTATTCCCAAGACAAAGTGGGAGCGTATTAGCATGGGTGTTATTAGTGGATTGACTCATACTTTTCGTGGTTCCGATGGTATTTGGGTCACAATGGATTGGTTGATGAAGTTGGAACATTTTGTTCTTATTCAAATATCCTTCAGCTCCAAGAGGTTAGCTTATATCTATGTTCGTGATAAAGTCGGTTTACATGTTGTTCCTATATCTATTATTTCATACCAGGTTTTGGTGTTCTCTTCTAGATTCTGGAAAGATTATCAGGAGGAGTTGGGCACTCAGATGGATCTTTGTACAACATTTTATCCTCAGACCATTGGGCATTCAAAGTGTACTACTCAGGTTCTCGTGAATATTCTCTGAGCCTATGTTATGGATTTTAGAGGTCAATGGGTGTAAAACTTAGCTTTAACAGAGATTGCATAGAATAATAGATATTATTTGAGTATTAAGATAGCACCTTTTGAGGATTTGTATTATAGTAGATGTTGTTCTCTAATTGGGTGGTTTGAGATTTCAAAGATTAGACCTGGTGGCACTGACATACTTTAAGAGTCATTAGATAGAGTTAGGGTGATTCAGGATAAGTTAAGGGCAACTCAGAGTACGTAGAAGGCTTATGCAGATCATAGAATTCGTTCCTTGATATTTGTAGTTGGTGACTGATTATTCCTTTTTATATCACCCATAATGGGTGTGTTGAGCTTCGAGAGGGAGGGCAAGCTCAACCCTAGATATATTGGACCCTTTGAGATGTTTCATTCAATTGGTGAGGTCACTTAAGAGTTAGCCTTACCCCTAAATTTGTTCTTGTCCACCTAGTTTTACTTGTTTCTATGTTACAGAAATACATTCCAATTGCATCCCACATGCTCAAATTGGACTCAGTTCAATTGTGTGAGCGGTTGAACTTAATGGAAAAGACAGTGCTTAATTTATCTAGTGATGTCAAGCGGTTGTTCACTAGAGATATTCCATTAGTTAAGGTTCAGTAGAGGCACCCCCAGTAAAGGATACTACTTGGGAGATCGAGAGCGAGATGTGGACCCAGTATCCTCACCCGTAAGAGGCCACAGTTTATCCTAACCCTTAAATTTCATGGAAGAAACTTCTTTAGTAATGGATATCGTAATTACCCTCTATTACAACCAAGGCTACTGCCTATTTGCGACACGGTACTTAAGGCCACAATTGACCCCAAGATAACCCATAGTATGGTACCTGCCATGAGCACTGATGAAATAATAATAACATAACATGTGTGGACAATAAACCCATTATTTATTGTTAATCTGAATACTAAATTAGATAAAATGACATGTCTGAAGTATCTGATAAACACAGGAAAACTAGACTGTCTGAAATAATTGATAATAACTAAAAAAATGAACAACTGTCTAACTGTCTGAAATCTCTAAGAATAATGAGAAATTTATGGGACAAACCCCCAACAAACTGAATCATAAGGAAATGTTAAAATGAATAAAATAACATCACATCCTTGATGGAAAAGGACTCACCACTACTACCGCTGAAAACTACTGAGCTGTCTAAGGATGGTCGAAAAACTGTGCATCTGAACCCATATTACAATACAACGTAGCGCAAAAGAATGATATGCGATCAGTACTTTGAATGTACTATTACATGAGGTAACGGCTAACTGAAATACATGCAGAAACTTAATGTAATTACATAAAGATGTAGAACTGAATATGCAAGACCAAGTATTTTAATTTAAGTTTAAATGAATAACTAGTACAGTTTGAATAACTGGCTGAATAAATGCTGAAAATTGACTACTTGGTCTAGTAAAATAGAATTGAAATAGACGGCTTATACTGACTGAAACTTTGGGAACTATCATGTAACCGACATAAACCATGGCTATTACCATGGAGTCTAATGTCTGGCCCATGTTGAGGAAGGTTGTTCCATCCTTACCATAGGAGTGGAACCTGAACTGGAGTGATCATTATACTGAGCCCAATTTGGGCAAAAAGGGTAAACTCTCTTTGGAAAGTTCCTAAATCCTATGGTGGCACGCCGTTTCTGGGAAGTAGGATGCACTGAATCAACACTTCCTTCTCAGTGCTAACTACTACTCCCAATTGAATCACACTGGTGTTATTCATTGTTCAACATAACATGGTACTGTACTGACAAGGATAAACTTGAACTTAAACATAGAAATGAAATCTTGGTCTGACTAATTAGTATTTGAAAAGTCTGAAATTGCAAGTAAATAAATAGGTATCAGGTGTTCATAACCTGCCAGCACTAAATTATTTCCAAAAATACGATAACAACTTATAATATCAATCATAATTAAGAGACCAAAAACATTAGATAGTTCAATTCATGAGTATAATGCACGAGTTTAAGAATGGGAACATATTAAACTAAGGAGAATGACAATTTCTCATCAAAACAACGAAATTCAAGATAAAACATCAAACTTGTTGTTGAAAACATGAACATGTACAACTCTTATGCTCTTTAGTCCCTTAAATCACATAATAATTCTATGATTTAAAGACATGAGGATGTAGGAATGAACCTTAACTTAAAACTTTTAAATTTTGCTTGATAATCATACAGTTGGGCATAAGGTTAAAAGGTTAACCTTGTTAAAAAATCCATATACCTCAATAGCTAGATTCTTAAAGATTTCTTGAACTTAGAAGCTTGAAATCTTGGATTCTTGTGGAAGAAAGCTTGGACCTTGTTCTTGGGAAGGAGGAGGGTTTCTAATGAGTAATTCTTAAAGAAAGGGGAAAATAATGCCCCTATGGATGTCCCCAATCGTGTTATCGATGACTTCAGTTGAGGGAAAGACTTAATTGTCCCTTGATTTCTTTAATCAAGAAGATAGGTAAAAGAAATTAATGAGCCGAGTCCCTTACTCTAGGGGAGAGACCAACACACTATATCCCTTGTTATAGGGATGATACAAGTAAAATAGCCGCCTTAGCTTTCGATGGCATTATTCAAAGTCACTACGTCAAGAATCAAGCTTTGGTCCTATGAAGGGCACGGGATCATACTTGTAGGGGTTATTTTGAGCATGCCATCAAACAAACCCGTGTGTGGAAGACTTCTTGGAGCCTTGAAGACTAGAGGACTCATGGGTTTGGACAATATTTGATGGTTCACGACTTTGGCCCATTTTATTAAGGTCATTTCATTCACTTGGCCTCAAGGTCATTTTGTTCTTTTAGCCTTGTCTAAATGACACTCCATTTCCACCCACCTCATTAAGGGCATTGGAGTCATTTTATCTTTCTTTTGTAATATACTGCATATAGTCTATTTTAGGTCATTTCTCTTTAGTTAATGAATGATGAACATTTGAAAAACTTATTCTCTCTTTGGAGAGTGCAACACCTTAGTATAGTTCTTAGTTAGGGCTTGGAAAATCCGTTCTTAGTATAGGGCTTGGAAAAGCCAATATTGTTCTTTGCTTGGAAATGGTGGATCTTGAGGTGAGTGATTCCCTTGGTGGTCACCATAAGAGTGTGGTGTTTTTGTTACATTAATTAGCGATTTAGTGTTTTAATCACACTTTGATCCTAAGTCTTGCAACAAATCTATATCTAACTATCTATCCTTTTATTCTTATAATCTTGTTATTGTTTGTAGTGGACTATTTTTGTGTCTTGTTGAATCTGAAAATTTGTGTTCTTGTTGTCATCTTGTTCTTCATGATTTGTGTCTGTTTTGGGTGTCAAATACACCTTTGTTTCTTATATTCTTGTTGTATTTGTCGAATCCGAGTGAGGTCTCCATTTGGTGCATGATTTGTTATGATTTATGGACTGCTTTGGAGGGTGTATTGGACTGTTTTATGGATGTTTCATGTTCCTCTTGTTTGTGTCGTATCAGTTGGTATTAGAGCATGGCTTGATTTTGTTCCCACAAGATCAATCTTTGGCTTGCTTGCTTGAAAATTTAAAAAAAAAATTGAAATCTAAAAATTCCTAAAAAAGAACAATCTATCCATTTTGTGTTCTTGGCCAAAAATTATGTTTTTTGTTG
Source organism: Capsicum annuum (assembly GCF_002878395.1). Lineage (NCBI taxonomy): Eukaryota > Viridiplantae > Streptophyta > Magnoliopsida > Solanales > Solanaceae > Capsicum > Capsicum annuum. The sequence continues at coordinate 137,940,147 of NC_061121.1, read as the reverse complement.
TGTCTTTACCGAGATTTTTACTTGTATTTGTTGTCTCAAAGTGGTAGTTTTGTTCCTCTCTAACACATTGAGTCTACATCTTGATTTGAGCTTGTATTTTGATGTTGTTGTTGTGAACATAAGCTTGGCCCATTGTTGTTGAACATTATTGTGGTAGACATTGTTGTTGAGAAACTTGATTGGCCGTGTGTTTGGTGTTGCTATTGTTCTTGAAAAGTTTTTGTGTTCTTGTTGGTCACCCCAATCTTCACCCCCTGTTAAGACCAAAGCACCACACTAAAGGACTTGACTGTTTGTTGGAAGTTTGTAGTTGACCTTTTTGTTGCAGAATTGTTGTTGTTCTTGGAAGATTATTGTTGATTTTCTTGGTGATTGTTGAAGTGTTCTTGATGTTCTTCCAAACCTTCATACATCGTTAAAATAAAGTGAAAGTTAGATCCAAGAAGGTGAAGGAAAAAGTGTGAGAACTTTGTTAGTCTTGAAAGACTTACCATCACTAACCAACAAGTCAGTCACATCTCAATCACTTTTTCAAAAAAACAAGGGTCCATGTTTTAAGGAAAAGTACTACAAAAGTTAAGTCTTGAAATGTGAAACTTGAAAACAAAAAGGCTCGACTTATTCTTCCCTCTTTAAAACAAATTCCACCCATCCAAATTAAAATTGGTCAAGACTTGGGTTTTGGAAAATAAAAATTGTAGAAACCGCAAACAATACATGGCTACCACATCATCAAGTTACTATTCACGCATCGAATTTTGGCTCAAATTTTAGATTATTAGTTTCACTTTGTTATTTCCTTAGTTCCTGTCTTGATTCAAGAATTAATTAACAACTAGTAATCACCTACTTAGTTGTAGATTAATTGTTGAATCTGTTCCTTTCGTATCTTCGTTATTTGTGTGCTTTTTCTCATTTTTAAATCATAGTAACTTTTTTGTTTCAAGTTCGTAAGTAAATTTTATTGAATCGATCAAACAAGAATCTATTCCGACCGCCAAGTAGAATTGACATCCTATTGACTACCAGAGTATAAGCAACTTTCAATATTCGCCACTCCAATTGTGAGAATCACAAAGATGAGTCTATACAAGTATTAGTGAGAAGCTTTACTACTAATCTTATTTGTTCATTCTGTAGGTACAAAGGTGATATAAGGGGAATATGTCTTTGATAGCTGGGGATTATTATGACTATAACATAGGAGACTATGATTGTAGTGAGGCGTTTTATGTCTAAGAAGTTGAGGGAGATTATGGGGGCTATGAAAATAGCCATAATCAAAACTTGGGCAGATTTGAGGGTCTCGGGTTTAGGGGAGAAAATAAGGGGAATGATGTGCCTATTGCTTATGGTGAATTTGGAGATGATGTACGACCTCGTGATGGTTCTTATGGTGAATTTGGGGAATGTGAGGAGTCTTATACTTCCCACTCTGAACCTATATTTGGTGGTAGGTATAACCATTTCATTCTTAAAGCTTATGAGAGCTATGATGAGAGTACGCGTATGGAGTGTGAAAGATCATATTCTTCACCTTGTAGTACTTCTTATCAAGGTCAACATGGTGTGATTGGTTATACTAGCTATAGTAGAGGTTGTCCCATGAGAAGAAGAGGGTAAGCATCTTCAAAACCGATGGGTACTCGTGTGCCTTACAATGTTAATCCAAGAAGGACTGTACACTCCGAAAAGGTGACTATTTGTGGGATACCGGGCTGCCTTATGGTATTGAATGATAGGTACTATGGAAACTACATTCTTCCATCCATGTGACTACTTAGGGTTATTTCTAGAGCCTTTATTTGTTCCATACTACTTGGGCGAGTTCAAGATTACCGAGAGGGTAAAAGTTGTTTTATCCCAATTTGATTACCATGAGGAGGTATGGTGTGATGTTTTTTCCTTAACCTACGACCATATGAGCTTGGGTGCCGATTGGTTTACACGACATCAAGTTCCTAACGTGTAAAATTATCCTAATGTTGTAAGAGACCAATGGGAAAATTGCCTCATAACGTACTTGCTACCCAAACCGCAAAGAGAAATGCTTACCTATTCCAATCTGATTTATGATGAGAGACAAAAAATTGAGAGAAGTAAGGAAGTGCAAGGTGGTAATCCGAGAGTGGAAAAAAGAGAGGATACATGGAGCAAAGTGAGGGGATTGCCACCAAACCATGCTAATATTGGTTGTCCTTCAATTTCTAAGGACATTTGTGTAGGTACCAACATGGCAAGCGAAGGAGAACAATGCCAAAAGAAACTTTCTACCTAATCTTATGGAGGACCTTCACCTCATGGAAAGGAAGAGTCTACTCAATATCTTAAAGGTAAAATAGCTAACTCTTACACTTTAGTGCATGTGAATGATAATTGTGTGGCTAGTAAGCCATTGAGTGTGAGTAGTAGCTTACTTATTATGAGTTTAATGATTCCTTGCCTCTTGTTTATGATGTACATATTGTGGGTTTCGATACACTAGTTGATCCTATTGATGACGAAATTGACTCTTCTTGTAATTTCAATTTATGTCCACCTAGTATTGAAGTTATATGTTGAATGGAACTACATCGTCTTGTGTAATTGGTGTTGATCAACTTCTTTGTGAAAATTGTCCCCCACTTGAGTATGTGTGTGATGTGCTTAATAGAACTCAAGTGAGTGAAGTATTTAAAAATGTTGGACAACAAAGTGGGAGTGAGCCCGAGATCTCTTCTTGGGGTAATCTTGTGCTTGGAACATCCTTGAAACTTGTTATTGATCATTTAGAGTGTGAGGAAATTGCTTTTTCCAAATCTGTCTGTGAGGTAGATCACACTCTCTTTAGGTATAATGTCTTGTTTGAAGATGATTTAAACACTTCTAATAAAGCTAGTGGTGAAAATGATGGTATAGCTTGCCTTGGGAGCTATAGCTTATATGCTAACCCACTTTGGTGTGACAACATTCCTCCTAAAGATGGAAATCTATTCTTGGAAGATAAGATTACTCTTAGGGGTAACGAATGTGTAGTTGCGGAAGCTACTTATTCTTTTACTTTGTGTGACTTTATTGTTGAGAGTACTCATGGTTATTATTGGGAAACTAGTAGGGAGTACACACATGAGGGCACCTTGGTAGAAGTCAATTTGAGTGATACCATTCTCTACTCTTTATTTGCTTTGGATGATATGCATGCTATTATAGAGAGTATGTTGTTTAGTTTGGGTGTAGACCATAGGAAAGGGGAGTGTTTTCTAAACCCGTGTCTATGGCCACTTTCCTCATTTGACCCCGGTGCGAACTGTAGAAATGGTGATATTGGTGTACCCAACTTGTTTCTTGGTCTACATGACAAGCAAAGTATCACTCTTGGTATATCACATAACCAAACCCTTCGTACATCTTTCGTTGAGTTTTTAATACTCACTTCAAAGGATTCTTGGTTATACTTCAAGTATGAACCCCCTTGGCGTGATGATGTTTATTATTATGCTAACCCTAACCCTCATGCCATAAGGATGTTGTGCTTGTTTGTCCTTTCTCTTATTTTCCAAGGTACGGATTTGAGGTAGAATCCTTTTCAAGAAGGGGAGGATAATACAAGTGAAATGGCCGCCTTAGCTTTCGATGGCATAATTCAAAGTCACTACATGAAGAATCAAGCGTTGGTCCCATGAAGGGCATGGGATCATACTTGTAGGGGTTATTTTGAGTATGCCATCAAACAAACCCGTGTGTGGAAGATTGCTTGGAGCCTTGAAGACTAGAGGACTCACGGGTTTTGACCACATTTGATGGTTCACGGTTTTGGCCCCTTTTATTATGGTCATTTTGGTCACTTAGCCTCAAGGTCATTTTGGTCTTTTAGCCTTGTCTAAATGACACTCCATTTCCACCCACCTCATTAAGGGCATTGAAGTCATTTTATCTTTCTTTTGTAATATACTATATATAGTATATTTTAGGTCATTTCTCTTTAGTTAATGAATGATGAACATTTGAAAGACTTATTCCTTCTTTGGAGAGTGCAACACCTTAGTATAGTTCTTAGTTAGGGCTTGGAAAATCCATTCTTAGTATAGGGCTTGGAAAAGCCAATATTGTTTTTTGCTTGGAAATGGTGGATCTTGAGGTGGGTAATTCCCTTGGCGGTCACCGTAAGAGTGTGGTGTTGTTGTTATATAATTAGGGGTTTAGTGTTTGAATCACACTTTGTTCCTAATTCTTGTAACAAATCTATATGTCACTATCTATCCTTTTATTCTTGTAATCTTGTTATTGTTTGTAGTGGACTGTTTTTTTATCTTGTTGAATCGAAAATTTGTGTTCTTGTTGTCATCTTGTTCTTCATGATTTGTGGCTGTTTTGGGTGTTAAATACACCTTTGTTTCTTGTATACTTGTTTTATTTGTCGAATCCAAATGAGGTCTCCATTTGGTGCACGATTTGTTGTGATTTGAGGATTGTTTTGGAGGGTGTATTGGACTGGTGTTCCTATTATTTATGTCGTATCAAGGGGAGAGACCAATGAGTCCTAGACCCCATCACAATGGGAGAGACCAATTCATCGTGGGCCTATCATGAGGGTTCTCTCTCTCCGCTATCCGGACACGTCCTGAACCCCATTCAAAAATCCCAAAACATTCCAAAGACATACATTTAACCTCCCTAAACATGAATCAACTGAAAAACCAACGTCTGGGTTCAGGAAGGCCCAAAATAAAATTTGTATAGTCTTGGGGTTTTAAAATGAATAAGTCATTAATACATGGTAAAATTTTCAAGCCTTGGACCCTTTAAGCATGCAACTACAACTGGATTGAGCTTAGAATCTTATAGGGTATTACAATATCTCCCGTTGAAACTATTCGCACTCTAATGAGATTGGTTAAGCTGAGCTACTATAGAGATTGAGAGTCTATATTAAACACTAAGATAAAACATGATCCATTAACTGGGTATAAAATATGACACCTACTACATAGACTGAACTAAATTTATGAATGCATGTTGTGCCAAGAGAATAGTTGCACAACTGAAATAGAGAATGAAAAGATTCAATCTAAGGAAAAATGTTACCTCAAGCTGAGTCTGAATTCATGGAGAAAAGATAAGGATATCGGGCATGCATATCTTCTTTTGCTTCCCAAATTGCTCCCTCTACGGACTGATTGCTCCATAGAACCTTAACCAAAGAAACTTCTTTATTCCTTAGCCTACAAATTTGACGATCAAGGATCTCAACCAGGAATTTTTCATAAGAAAGGCTATCCTTAACATTTACACTTTCTAATGGAACAAAAGAAGCTGAATCACAATTGTATTTCTTGAACAAATAAACATGGAACACCAGATTCACTGAGGCCAAAACTGCAGGCAACTCAAGCATATAAGCTACCTTCCAAAAATGGCTCAATATTCTATATGGGCCATCATAGTGAGGACTAAGGTTCCCCTTCTTTCCAAATATCTTTACTCCCCTCATAGGCAAAATTTGTAAATAGACCTAGTAATTAACCTCAAACTTAAGATCCATGCTACTCACATCTATATAAGATTTTTTATGCCTTTGGGATGTCTTCATCCTCTCTTGAATTAACTGAACTTTCTCCATCACCTCAAAGAATGAATCTGGCCTTATCAAAGCAACCCCATCCAATTCAAACCAAACGATAGGAGATCTATATCTTCTTCCATAGAGACCCTTAAATAGAGCCATCTGAATACTGGAGTGATAACTATTGATGTAGGCAAACTCAATCAAAGGTATGTGGTCATCCAAACTAGATTTAAAGTGTATAATACACGCCCTTAACTTGTCCTCTAAAGTTGAAATGGTCCTCTCTACCTGACCATATGTCTAAGGATGAAAAGTTGTACAAAAGTTAACTTGGGTGCCAAGACACTTATGAAAAGCTCTCTAAAAGTGAGAGTTAAACTGAGTACCTCTATTAGAAATGATAGAAAATAGAACCCCATGCAACTTCACTAACTCCCTAAGATAGAGTCTAGCATAATCCTCAGCTAAATAAAAAGTACGAATTGGCAAGAAATGGTATGACTTGGTCATTCTGTCTATAATGATCCAAATCAAATCATACTGCTGACTTGTACGAGGCAATCCTATCACAAAATCCATATTTACCACCACCCACTTCCAAGTGGAAATGCTAAACTCTTGAAGTGTACTACTAGGCTGTTGGTTCTTAACCTTGACCTACTGACAATTCTAACACTTAGCCACAAACTGTGCAATATATTTTTTCATACCACTCCACTAATAGATTTCCCTAAGTCAAGGTATATCTTTATGGCTCTGGGATAAATAAAATACCTCACCTCATGCGCTTTTGCTAATATTCTTTATCCCAAATTATCAACACACGAAACACATAGCCTACCTTGAAAACGAAGTACACCATCTCACCCTTGGGAGAAAACCTCCGCCTTCTAATCTCTAATTGCCTCTTTCAACCTAACCAAACTAGGATCCTTGTCTTTCTTTTCTTTCACTTCAGCAATCAATGAAGATTCCAATCTATTCTAAACCTATATACTACTTTTGGCCGAATGAACCAACAAAACTCATAACCTAGCAAGTTGATTAACCTCACGGACTAGCTCCTTCTTATTATCTTCAACATAGGCAACACTACCCATAGACAATCTACTAAGGGCATCCCCACTACATTGGCCGTGCCCGAATGATACAACACACTTATATCGTGATCTTTCAATAACTCAAGCCATCTTCTATAGAGAAGATTTAGGTCTTTCAACGTAAAATTGTGTTGTACACTCTTGTAATGCATAAACACATCAACATGAACCCATAAAAATAGTGCCTACAAATTTTCAAGGCGAGTACAATAGCTGCCAATTCAAGATCATGGGTTGGATAATTCTTTTCATGGGGTTTAAGATATCTAGAGGTATAGGCTATAACCTTGCCTCTCTACATAAAAACACAACTCAAACCAACCCTAGAAGCATCATAATATACTATAAACCCATCTGTGTTATCTAGCAAAGTCAAGACTGGGATAAAGTGAGTCAAATCTTTAACTCCTAAAAGATCTTCTCACAGGAACCTGACCAATGTAAGTTAACCTTCTTTTGGGTTAGCCTCGATATGGGGGAAGCAATAAAAGAAAACCATTTAGCAAACCTTCTATAATAGCCAGCTAAACCCAATAAATTCCTGATATCTAATGGAGAGATGGGTCTACACAAGTTTCTTACTGCTTTGGTCTTTTGAGCATCAACCAAGATGACATCACCGAACTCGATGTGATAAAGGAATGATAGTGATATCAACCAAAATTTGTACTTACAAAACTTAGCAAACAATTGATGATCTCTAAGAGTCAACAACACAACTCTCAGATAATCTGTATGATCACTCTCATTACGAGAATAAACAAGGATATCATTAATGAAGATAATGATGAACATGTCAAAGTATATCTTGAACACCCTATTTATTAAGTCCATAAAAGTTGTAGGGGCATTCGTTTGTCCAAAAGACATAACTAGGAATTCAATGTGAACATACCAAGTTCTAAAGGCTGTTTTTGAAATGTCACATTCTCAGACTCTAAGCTGATGATAACTATATCTGAGGTCTATCTTAGAGAAATAAATTGCACCCTAAAGTTGATCAAACAAGTCATCAATTTCAAAAAGAGGATACTTATTCTTGATGGTGACAATGTTCAACTGATGGTAGTTGATGCACATTCTAAGAAAACCTTCTTTCTTGAGCATGAATAGTATTGGATCACCCCATGGGGAAATACTCAGCCTGATAAAACCCTTATATAAGAGATCTTTCAACTTTTTCTTCAATTCCTTAAGCTCGGCTGGGCTATTGTATAGGGTAGAATAGAGATAGGCTAGGTATCTGAAAGGAGATCTATTCTAAGGTCAATTTCTATTTTATGAGGAATTTTGAAAAGATCTTTGGGAAATACATCAAGAAAGTCTCTTACCACTAAAAATAACTGAAGTCTCAGAGTCTTAGAATTTGAGTCCTTGACTAGACGAGATGGTAAATGCACTCCATAGATATTATCCTTTTAGCCTTAAGATAAGAAATAATCTGACCCTTAAACACTAAAGTATTACCTCTCCATTCGATAATTGGCTCATTAGGAAATTAGAACTAGACAATTACATTTCTGTAAATGATTGAGGTATAACACGAGTGCAACCAATCTATGTCGAGAATGATATCAAAATTAGTCATCTCAAATTCCACAAGATCAACTAAAGTAACTTTCTGAGAAACTGTGACAGGGAAATTTCTATATACCTGTCTGGCTACAATGGACTTACTCTCTGGGGTAGGCATTAAGAAAGGCTCTAATAATGTTTTTAGATTAACACCGAAGTCTAAAGATGTGTAAGGGGTTATAAAGTAAAGTGAAACTCTTGATCTAAAAGTGCATAAACATAAATATGAAAGACTTTTAACGTACTCGTAACCATATTATGAGAACTTTCCTAATCCTAGTAAGTTTTAAAGGAAGACAACCTATTTGGGTGATGCCAACTAATGGCACTAAAAGTGGCACTCTGCTGAGTCGGGTGACCTGCTGGTGCTTTTGAAGAATTAGACTAACCCTATTAGCGTAAATCACCTCTAATCGGGGCTACCTCTTGACACTCCTTGATCCTATGGCCTGGTTTGCGACACCCAAAGCACACATTACTACCTACTCAACACTCACCTTGATGGTTCTTACCAAAATTCCAATAGAGTGTGTTGGTACAACTATTGTTCATACTACCCTAGGTCTTAGAGCTTGGCACTCAATCCCGACTATCCTTCTTGAACTTAGGCACTGGTGCACTAGCTGAAGATGGAGCTGGCACTAAAAATTTCTAGCAAAAATGGAGTGGTTACCACCTTGGATGAGAAAAGTTAAAACTACCTGTTATGGCCCTCTTACTTTCTCTCTCTTTATCCTTAAGACTTTCTTCCTTAATCTTCTTAGCATGGACTATAAATCTAGATAAGTCCATCTCATTAATCTACACAGTGGTCCTTTAACCCTTAACAATAATATTAGAGACACAAGGTATGATCTTACTCATTCTGGACCTATTGTCAGCCACCATAGTAGGAGCATACCCTGGCAACTGAGTAAACTTTAGCGAGTACTCCTTCATGCTCATATGTCCTAGCTTCAAGTTTATGAACTCATAAACCTTAGCTTTACTCAACTCTAGTGGGAAGAACCTATCAAGGAAAGTTGTGGCAAACTCTCCCACTCTATAGGCTTTGCTTCCACACCCTTATCACTGCTTAAATCAGGTGTAAGCTACTCTCTTCAATTGATATGCAGCCAACTCTACACTCTTATTCAAAGTGACACCCTTGATGTCTGTCACCTTCTGTACCATATCCAAAAAATCCTATGGATCCTTCTCAAACTTGGATCTAGAAAACAAAAGGGGATTCATCCTAGTGAAATCTCAAATCCTAACTGCAGTTGTATTTTTCATTTTATTAGCTAGGGCAACATCCTTCTAGTTTTCTTGAGAATCTATAGAATGGTACAAGGTTGTGAAACCGTCCCTGAACTCAGCGTGAGAAACATGGTCATTCAGCGGATCATCCTGAATAGGTGACATGCAGGGTGATCCTCGTTCCTTCTTCTGTTGTTTTTTCTAGGAGGCATTTTCTGTAAACCAAACTAAGGATGAGTTAGAAAAAAAATTCAATAGAGATCATCCTCTTTCACAAGACATGAACACTAAAAGAAAGGAAACTTTCCTAAAACATCTCATAACCTTTTATCCATAACTATAACACACTTCACACTCTTGCACAAAACTCTACTCAACATGACCTTCAGACACCCTAGAAAAATTTAAAACCTTAGGCTCTGATACCAAGTGTTATCATGACCCGAGGATACCCTCAAGTCATGACACAATGCTTAAAGCCATAATTGACCCCAAGCTAACCCATGGTCTGGCACCTTCTGTGAGCACTGAATAAAATGATCATAACATAATGTGTTCGAAAGATAAACCCATAAGGTACTGTCAATCTAAATATTGAATTGTATAAAATGACTTGTCTGAAGCATCTGATAAACAATTGGAAGACTAGACTGTCTGTCTAAAATAACTAATAATAACTAAAAGAATAAATGGCTTTCTATGAGTCTAAATGCCTCTAAGAATCACAAGGAGTTTATGGGACAAACCCCCAACTAACTCAAACTAAATAAATCATAATGAAATGCTAAAATGAATAAAGTAACATATCACATCCTTGATGGATAAGGACTTACCCCTACTACCAAGGAGAACTTCTGAGTTATCTAAGGATGGTCGAGAAACTGCATGTCTGAAACTATGTTATAAGACAAAAAGCATAACAGAAAGGTATATGATTAGTACTTTAAATGTACTAGTATGTGAGGTAAGGACTAACTGAAATACATTCAGAAAATAAATGTAATTACATGAACATATCTAATTGAATATGCAAGACCAAGTATTTTAATATACTGACAGTATATGAATAACTGGTATAGTTTGTATAACTGATTGAATAAATGCTGAAAATTGACTTCTTTGTCGAGTAAAACTGAACTAAAATAGACGACTAATACTGACTGAAACTATGGGAGCTATTATGTAACCAACATAAACCATAGACATTACCATGGAGTTCAACGTCTAACACATGTTGAAGAGGTCTGTTCCATTCTTTCCATTAGAGTGGAACCTCAAATAGAGTGATCACTTTACTGAGTCCACTTTAAGCAAAAAGGAGGAAACTCTCTTTGGCGAGTCTCTAAATCCTACGAGAGCATGTAGTCTCTAGAAAGTAGGATACGCAGAACACATACTTCCTTCTCGGTGCTAAATACTACTCCATACTGAATTACACTGGTGTTATTAATAGTTCAACATAACATGGTAATGTACTAAGAAGATCAACTTAAACTCAAACACAGTAATTAAATCCTTGTTTGACTAATTAGTATTTGTAAAGTATAAAATAGAAAGTAAACACATAGGTATCGGGTGTTCATAACCTACCAACACTGAACGTTATGAAAATATATGATAACAACACTTAAAGCATAAATATGAAGTAAAATTCAGAGACCCAAAACATTGGAAAGTTCAATTCATGATTTTAAGCTTGGGAACATATTAAACTTAGGAGAATAATAATTTCTCATCAAAATAACGAAATTCAAGATAAAACATCAAACTTTTAGTTGAAAACATGAATATGTACAACTCTTATGATATTTAGTCCCTTAAATAACTTGATAATGCTATGTTTTCAACACATGAGGATTTGGGAATAAACCGTAACTTAATATTTGTAATTTTAACTTTAAAATCATACATTTGGGAAAATTTTGGAAGTTTAACCTTGTTCAAAAACCCACATACCTCAATAGAAATATTCTTGAAGATTGCTTGAACATGGAAGCTTGAACCCTTGGATTCTTGGGGAAAGGAGCTTGGATTTTGTTCTTGGGAATGAGGAGGGTTTCAAATAAGTAATTTTAAGAGAAAGGGGAATATAATTCCCCTATGGATGTCCCCAATTGTGTTATATATGACTTGGTTGATGGTAAATGAATCAATTGCCCTTTGATTTCTTTAATCAAGAAGTTGGATGAAAAACCAACGAACTGTGTCCCTTACCTCAGAGGAGACACCAATGTAACGCATTCCTTACTTCAAGGGAGAGACTAACTCATCGTGGACCCTATCATAATGGGAGATACCAATTCTCCACGTGCCTATTACAAAGGATCTCTATATCTTCTATCAAAAAACATTCCAAAATACATCAAAAAAATTTCTCTAGACATACCTTTAACTTTCTTAACCATGAATAAACTCAAAACCAACGTCCCAAGGCCGGTAATGCCAAAAACAAAATTCATAAAGTCTTGGGGTCTAGAAATGACTATGTCCTCAACACTTTGTGAAATTTTCAAGCCTTAGACCCTTTAAGAATGCAACTATAACTGAACCGATCTTATAGGGTATTATACCCTCCAGGTCATTTTCTAAATTTCCACGTCTCTTTATTATTCAGATTATTTCTGTAGCCAAAAAAATTCTTTTATGATTTGTTGGGGTGAATAGTTTTGTTAAATGGAAGTTCATTTGTGTTTTAAAGTCAATTTCTTATTTTGAAGTCTTTACTGGTTGAAATTTGCTATCGGGAAAAATCTTCAACCAAATGACCTAATATGCTATTTATAACAATTCTAATTGCTCTAAAATATCAATTTTAGTCTAGTTTGATCCTTGGTCTAGCTCTCAAGGCTCCCAGACTCGTTCGAGTTATTTACTGGAAGTTAAGCAAAATGGCACATAGATTTGGGACCTACTTTCCATCGAAACAACCTTGAATGAAAATTTTAACTGTGCTATTGCATATAGAGAATATAATTTAATAGGGTAGCATAGTTCATTGGTATATATAGGTTTCCAAATGAATCGTAAGGGGATGACGGAGACTCAAAAAAATCCAAGTCTCCAATTGGTGCATGAAATCTGGTGTGACTGCTAAAATATCCCATTGGGTGATTTAGTGAAAGGATTTTTTGCAACTTATTAGGGGTTCTACAGTGTCCCAAACATATCAAATAGGTACTGCTTTAGTGGTTACATTTGCACTTTAGCGCCATCCACTAAAGCGACCTAGGACCCATTATAGTAGCCTGGCACGCGTGGGTAAGTACCGCTTAAGCGTTATCTAAGATCCTTTGCACTGACTGCTAAAGCGTACAAGGCCAACTTTAATAGTACCTGGGCGATATATATTTCCCACTTATCCTAATTTCTCCTATTTTTACCCATTTTCAAGAGTATAGAACCCTAAAAAGTGTGAAAACTTGTAAGAATCATTGGTGGCAGAGTTTGGGAGTGTTAGTAAACTTACATTATACATTTATTCTTTGATTTCATGGTAAGCTTCCATTAATTTCATTATTAAATCCTTTTTTTATTCCTAAATCCCTAGAGTATTGGTTACTTGATTGTAGCACCATTAGAGCTTAGAATTCACCCAATTCTAAGGGTAAATATTCCTTGATAATAGAGGAATGCATGGGTTATATCAAAGTGTGATTTCACAAGTCTACCCCACATAGGATTCTTATGTAATTTTGGACCCAAATAGCAATAGTATAATATGGGTATCATTATTCTTATTTTGATTAGTAGATTGTGATTTGATAGCGTGGCATCTTGCTGAAGCTTCTTAGTAAGGGAAAGTATCAATTTAGCATATTCTTCAGGCTTTTTTTGGTTTTTAGGTAGTCTAGGCTTACCTTCTTCATAGAGTAAGGTAAATCATAGTATAACTATGATATTATTCTAGATATGGGATGGGATTTAAGTATTGGACGTATTATTGATATAATTACTAATTATTGGACTATTTAGCCTATTAAGGGACTGTAATTTAGTAAAAATTGACTTATCTGTAAGTGATTTAGGCAAAATTTCTATCTTAGGGCTAATTATGGCTTATTTGATATCTAGAAGTGAATTTAGATACCTTAGCCTAGTCAAGGGTAGAATTTGCCTTAGAACAGATTTTGAGGATTAGAAGTGGGCCCATATGGTTCACCTTTGTCCAAGACTTATCTTAACTTTTGTAGACTTCTATTCAAATGTTATACCCCTTTAAAATGCTTATTTGGGGGCTTTATGGAAATTTGATACTTAATGATTATGATAGTTTGGTACTCGGGAGTTGGTGCTAATTTCAAGTCAAAATCGGTGGTTTATTGATATTAAAATTGTTTGAATTACAACAATTGATAACATGAGTCCTATCTCAAGTTTGGCTAATTATAATAATAATGATGATGATACTAATTTCCTACTTAATTTTGGCTTTGTGAGTTTATTTTTTATATTATATGGTATGAATAGAATCATGGTTATGGCTTGATATTTGGTAAAATTGTGGAACTTTGGCTATTTATCTTCCTATGGTTGCGCCCTCTAGTCTTATGGGGACCCGCATTAGGTTATTTACTTTTCCGCACCTACTGGCTTATGGGGATTAGTTATGTAGTATTAATTATTCTTTCTTTCATTATATGTCTATTAACGTTATTTATTTATAATTTTGGAGCTTATTTCCAGGTTTGTCATTTTACCTTGACTTAACTTATCTATCTCATATCTTTATCATATTTATTTTATGACTTCGCTTAGTCGATCAATGATGTCTACTGAGTACCCATGGTTTTGGTACTCATACGATAACTCTCACTTTTTGGTGTAGATTTAAGTATTAGTGGCCGCCACTGATGTGATGATCTTACTGAGTTTATCTTGGAGATAGAGTGACTCTCAGAGTTGGTTTTTCCCTTTTTTTCTCCTATTATCTATGTCTGGTCTTTCAATATTGTAGATGGATTTGTATTTGACTACTTTAGTACTTATGTTCCTTTTGTTAGTAGCTCTTGTACCAACACTACTAGGTCATGGGATGGTTTTTAATGTTTGTATTTCCTTTAGACTATCATTAATGCCTTATTATTTTTATGTGTCTTAAATTGTAGATTTTTGGATTTCAATCTATTTTTTTTACCTAGTTTGCCCATTGTTTATAGATCTGTGCTACTGTTTGGATTACGAACTGGAGATACAAAAGGTACCATCATGACTCATAATTAGGTTATGAAAAAGGTCCAAAGAAGGTTCATTTTAAATAAATTGGAAAGGTGAATAGGCTACTTCAAAGAAAAGGTTTACTTAGGCTTAAATTTCAGAATCAAGGTATTATTTTCATTTTTAGGCATTTTAGACATATAGTGTATTATTCAAGAACGAGCTACGATCCTTTTCTAACCTCCTTTTGTATAACTTTAGTGAGACTAACCAATCAAGTTGTTGATTGCACACATATGCCGACTCGATAAGTACCTCACAACTTACATAGATCAAGGTTACACACACAGTTACTGCCCATCCAGTTCATGCATAGTTAGGCTATGGTTATCATGTTCATAATCCTAATTTCATGATTAGATCCATATTTGTCATAGTACACACTAGCATACAACACAACAAAACATCAAAAAATTTAGAGGGGTATCATTTAAGCATTAAAACAAAGATTGCATGTTTTATTAATACACCAAGTTCTTATATTTATTTCTTTGTTACAAAAACAAAACAAAAAGAAAAATAAAATTCCTAAACATTTTGGTTCTAACTAGATAGTGCATCTAAGAGGAAAGAAACATAGCAATAAAACCCCTAAATATGGTACACTTCACCCCCACTTAGAAAGTGTGCAATGCCCCCAATACACAAAAATAATAAAAACTAAGTCAGAGATATATTAATGGTTCATTAGACACTAGTCAGGGTCACAGATGCAACCCATCTATTCTCTCCGTCTCTAGTTGCCTCAACAGTGGTCATGGAACTTTCAGTTAAATTGGCAACAAGAGTGGAAAATGCACATAAAGATGATATTATGAGGGGAAATTATTGTGCCTCCTTCACTCTCATTAATAGGATTAGTAGAAACAGCAGTATCAATATCTAATGAGATCGTAGTCCTCTCTAAAGTAGGGTTCTTACAGGCCTTCTTACTCTCATAATTGTACATCATCCCGTTATTCTTATCTTTGTTCTTTCTTACTTCTTTATCTTTCCTCTTTCTCTTTTTATGGGGCTACATATCCTCCACCATCTTAACCAACACCTAATCTACTTGTGTATCCCTATCATCATCTACCGATTCCTAGGTATAAAAGTCTGGCACCTAAACATCCATGTCAAAATCCTCCATAACATATAGTTATGGAGGCTGAATTGTAGAAAATTATCGCCCAGCAAGCTCATTCACTGCATTTTTGAACTCGGCCTATTCAGGTGTAGCTGTGCTAAAATCAAGCGCCTATATTATCTCAAATTTATTTGTTATTCCACTCATGCTGTAAATATAGGTCTTGATGCCCCATACTATTGTCTTAGTCTTATCCTCTACGCAGGGTTTATCCCTACCTCTAATTTCTTAATCCTAGCATCAAGTATAGCTTGATTCTTCATCATCTTCTCTAGAAAGGTTGTGGGCACCAAGATATATCTTATAGGCATAGAATGAAGGGTACCTAAAGGTGTTGTGGGTTATTGTGACAATGATAAAGTATCACTGTACTCAAAAGCCAGGATATATATAGTAGGAGCAGCTTTCTATATAGCCTGTGTAGGCTAATCTTTCAAAGAAACCTAGGCTTGATCTATCTGGTTCAAATTTTCCTTGGTCAAGGTTATGTTTATGGTGTTAGTTGATCGAATAATATATTAACTTCTTGAATAAAAGGTACAATCGACTTCCAACACAATAATGTCACCAGGCTTGTGAAGGGTAGAGAAGCGTGAACCTGTAGTGCCCTCTCCTAATTGTCTTCTATAATGATCGATGGACTCTATACATCAGTTTGTTTTCATTTCCAGTTAGTTCTATATAACACCTAATAATGGACCACCAATCTGTGGCCATAAATCTCAATGTGTTTCCCCATTTTTTCATTAGCTTTTGCAATATAACATCCCAACCTCTTGTAGTGCATCAACTAATCTCCATGTCTCAGTTGAATTATTTCTTAAACTTCGTCAATCGGTAATCTAATTTTTAAGTATCCACAGCCATCCCAAAATCATCACCATATAAGGACCTAGAAATAGCCTTCTCTAAAATATCAATATCTTTACCCTACACTATTACCGTGTCTAATCGAGGTTTCTTCCTTATGTATTTCTCCTTCCTAATATGAGTAATATTTCAATATTAATATATATTTGGCATAAAACTCTACTCACCAAATCAACCCCATATTTTACCATAGATTTTGTATAGTTCTAGAACTCTCTATAGTTTCTCAATTAGCATATGGGCTCTTCTTTAATTCTTGTATTCTAGTTCTCCTTATTTTTAGGGTTATCCTATCTGTGTAATAGTCCCGAGAGTTTGGGACCCTACATCATCTCAAGTCCACTCTTCCTTGATGATAATTTATAGAAGAAACTCCTCCATTATATTTTAGATTAGCACTAATAGAACCATCCACCCCCTCTTCATTATTCGAGGACCCTTCTTCCATAACTTCTTCAGTTATAGGTTCACCCATAATAGGATTTGAAGTTTGACTTCCCCCTTAAGAATGTAGAGGTTGAATGGTGGCTACATAAATTAATTTTTTGGATGGAGTCACCTTGGCCTTAGCATATTTCTATCTAATGGTCTAAGTCTCATATTTCTCATCACCAAAACTTTGTGAGTACTCAACCTCTAAACCTCAGACCCTTTAGATTTGGTTTCTGAGGCTGAAGACTCAACTTTCAGTGCCATCTTCTTAGAAATTTCTTGGGTAGTACCTTATATTTAGGTGCCATAGTACATATACAAAAATTAGTTAGTCTCAAAGTAACACAAAAATAGGCACACAGAATTTCATATAGGTGACGTATTGTAATATCGTGATATAAAACAATGATTGTCCTTTCAATTGTCGGAAGTACCTCTTAAAACATCTTAAGTGTTGTCAGATCAAATGACTAATACCCACAATTTTACCTAGATACAACGATCATGGGATGTGAACATCAAATAAACTCCCGCAACCTTACATACTGGCACCCATAATGATCCTTCCTACAATAATACATAGGAAAGACGATTACAGGTTGCATCGCGGAGTTTTCATAGACACTTAGTATCTTGAATTCATGAGATATTGACCCAATTTGACCCTATTTTTTGCATAAAAGGGGTACTTATAGTTCCCTCTTTCAAATACCCATTAAAATAATAATTTCAAAATTCTCTAATTTCTATTAACTTTGGCAACTCTACTCCCCTTGAACTCACTTGGTACTTCTCTTTGCACTATAGAAGGTATGTACTACTCACTCTTTCATTATTCTGAGTCATAATTCATAATTTCAAAGTAATAGAACGACACTTAAAATTCTGAGAGAAAAAATTTTTCCAACATAAATGAGTTCAAGAACTTGAGGGAGTGTATGCATAGTAGAATTCGAAATTACTCCAAATATTTTATATAATTTAGTATTTGTTTTCTTTATGATCATGCACGCAAGTGTAATTTTGTGTTTGAATGACGAATAGGCGTATATTAGGTTGAGGTGTATATGTTGTAGGGCTTAAGAATTGAGTTAGGTCAAGATGCATTTGTTAATTTTAAAAATATTAGGACCCAATTAATGAGTTACACGTATAATCATGGGATAATACAATAATTTTTGAATGTCTTCGTAAAAAAAGGGTGAAGAAAACATCCCCAAATATCGATGAAGCTTTAGGACTATTATTGTATCTAACAATGATCGTTCTTAATATCATAAGTTCCAGAACCTGAAAGTTGACTTTTAGGGGAGTAACCAAACAATGGATACCAAGATCGTGCTTCTTTCTAAGACATCATTGGCGCTCAATCATAGGATCATCTCCAAAAAATTACTTCTTTGGACAACATATAAAAGACATAATCGATGATTTTTGGAAAGTCTAATTATAGTCCAATGCTTTCGTGTGTTTTATTTTTCTTTTCTTGTTCCTTAGTTTCTTTTTTGCATTATCTCTACATACATTGCATATTTTACCATATAAATGGAATAATTACAAAATAGTTGGGTTGCCTCCCAAGTAGTTCTTCGTTTAACATCGTGGCATGGTGTGGTTAATTTGGCTACTCTTACTTCACTAAACTAACCATAGATTTCCTCCCATGAAGAGCCTAATTTAACGTAATAGAATGATGCAGGTGCTTTTGATTACTTAAGTGCCATCCATATCCATATAACATACCTCCTTGACCTCATCAACGTCACTCTACTTCAGACTCAGCTTCTTTAAGACCCATAATGCATTACGTTAAAGTTCAATAGGAAAATTTTTTGACTTTCCATATACAAGATGACATGGGGAAGCACCAATAGAGGTCTTGAGTTCTTTTTGGTGATTCATAATACATGATCTAATTTTTTACCCAATCTGTTTTATTGGCATTTACAATATTTGTCAAAATGGACTTGATATCAGAAATGGAGACCTCCACTTTCCTATTTATATGAGGATGGTAAGGTGTTGTAACCCAATCTTTCACACTGTATTGCAAAAGTGTGAACTTTCAGCACTAATGATTGTCCTAGGTGTACCAAATTTGGAGAATATATTCCTTAAAAATATGATCACACTCTTCCCTTGATTGTTTGGAAGCACAACTGCTTCCACCCATTTCAAAACATAATCAATCTCAACAAGAATATACGTCATCCATATGAGATTAGAAAGGGGCCAACGAAATTGATGCCCTATATATCAAATACCTCAAGATTTAGTATTGTGATTATTAACTCTCTTTTGGGAATTCTTGACTGTTGCAACATTTTGAATTTAAAGTTTAAAACCCTAATTTAGGCAATATTTTGTAATTTGATTTCGAGACTTTTTATTTAGCATAATTGAAGAATGGATATTTTGAACAATCCTTATGGTATATTTTTCTCTCTTTTCTTCATGAGTAGCTAAACTTTCATTGTCTTGGAATTATGTTGAAACATGGTGCAATTATCTGTGGGTTATGATGTATTTGTGTATATTCTAGTTTATTGATGATGGGTTTTTCTATTACTTGGTTAAATTAGTTTGGATTTATGGGTGAAAACCTCAAATACCAAAAATGGGTTTGTAGGTGAAGACCCCAAATACTTGAAAGCTCATACCATACTTGAAAGAGGGTTTAGGTGAATATATCATACTTGAAAGATGAATGTAGGTGACAAGGTGATAGTAGACAATTAATGGGTATAGTTTACTAGTTTTCACTATATTAGATATAAGGGTGACTAAGAATTTGACTATATCTTAGGCATATTCTTAGAAATAGGGATTTCCAATTGAGGTAATAGGTGGTTGAAATTGACACACTCGTTACGTACCTGAAAGGGTCATCGAGTGGAATTCTTGAGGTTTTATTAAGAAACTAGCCTCAAGGATCTTAGACCTAGCCTACTATATTTTTTATAACTAGCATGTACCCTAAATATTCATGCACACATGTATAGCTTTCCCTTAGGTAGACATAATCTCAAGATTCTTCTCATATCGTATCTAACAATTGTTGATTACTTTGTTGACTTGATTTGCTATTTACAAAGACGTTCCAAACCACCCCCACCCCATTTTTATTTATGCATTTTGAATTGTTCACATTGTGGGTAACTTATTAGTCGTATTTAAAACTCATAGGAATAGAAATATAATTTTACTTCTCGTGGATTCGACCTCAACATAATTTGAGCTATTGACAATAATCGTCCTCTACCAATTTTGATGGTATAGGTGAGCATTATTAAAATAGTGTCATTGTTGAGGAGTGAAATTTATTTTTCACTTGTACGGTGTTGACTGTTACTTTAGGTGCACTCGTAGTGGTTTATATTTATTTAGTTTATTTTGTTTCCCTTTTAGGTGATCCCCATAGTGTCCGTGGAACTATGAGTGACAATGCAAGCATTGCTAGGTCTTTCGATGACCCTCTTGATGACAAGGAACAACTCATTGACTTTTCTCATTCAAGTGTCATCCGTATCCTACCTACTTAAGGGAACAATGTCTTTTATGTCATGAGCGTCATATTGCATATGCTACAAAGGAAAGGACTTTTTGAGGGATAAGCCTATGAGTACCCTAATTTGTATTTGCAAAACTTAATCGAAGTGTGTGTACCCTTTGATATTGCACACATAACCCAAGAGTCTACCCAACTTTTTCTCTTAGTGTTTTCTCTAATGGGAGAGGTGGCGTTGTGTCTTCTCTCTCTTCCGTCTGGATCCATCACCCTATGGGATGACCTCACCATGGTCTTCATTGACCGATATTTTCTATATTCCAAAATACTCCAATTGTGAGATAAGATCATGAATTTTTGGCTATTGAATGGGGAAACCTTGTATGAGGAGTGGGAAAGATTCAATGAAAAATTCTTGTATTATCCCAACCATGTGGTCTCGGAGAAGATGCTTCTCCAAATTTTCTACCGGGCTCTTGATCCGCTCAATAAAACCATCGTAGACAATGCGACGGGAGGCTCTCTTGTGGAGTTGACTTATCATGCGACTTCAGATTTTCTTGATGAAGTTACAAAGAAAAATCAGTGGTGGCATATATAGGATGCCGAGGTACTTAAAGGATCTCCTACAGCTCTCATTGTTGAAAAAGAAAAAAAAAAGATGACGAGAGAGAGGAGAATATGGCAAAAATGATGACTCAGTTGGAGCTTTTAGCAAAAGATGTGATGGTACCCTTGAGATACTTAGGTGCGCCCTAGCACTTCCATCTATCCTCTAAAAATTCAAGTGAGTGCTCACCAAGAAAAATCAAGAAGAGAAAGATCAACTAGGGAAAATAGACATATGAAGAGCCTAAGTCTTGTAGGCCATCCACCACTGGACCTCTTGAGGAGATTAGTGTTGACATTACAGCCATTAGCGATCTCATGTCAGGTTTTCCCCAGGTTCTGGGAGAGCCCTATACCACCCACCACTCATATATTTCCTGATCTGATTATAAGAAGTATCGGGAGAACCAGAAGAAGCATGGAGCTACCATTGCTAGGCTTGAGAGATCTTACTCATCCTTGGTGGCATCAAATCGAGATCTTCTTGTTTCACCTGAAAAGATGGTAAAAAGAAAGAAGAGAGATAAGTTCTTTAGCAAGATATGAAAGGGGGTGAAGGCCTATGAAAGGTCCTAAAACCCCATGATTGGCCTCAACCGAGTGTTCTGGCCTTGAGGATTTTGTTAATGATGTAGAGATCAAAAGTGATAGAAGCTCTTGATGTGGTGTCAGGGAGCACCCTTATCTCTCTTTATGGTTGAATGCTTATAAAGTAAGGACACTGCTATCTTTTAGTTTAGGGGTGCCTATCTCTGGAATCACTTGATTTTGTCTTATATTATTGAGATTTTTGAATATTTTTATGTTTTTAGATGATTTTTATATTTATTTGGGTTGTAGTATTCGGGAATTTTGATTGTGCCATATTTGCATGGATTAATCCTTTTTGTCTTTAGATGTTTACTTTATCTTTATTTTGCTTATGGCGATATTGGATGCATTTTTTCCTATGATAGACTGAGTGATAACATTCTTAAGGGAAAAAACATCGCGGTTGGGTTTTAAACCATGGATGCAGGGGAAGTCTAAGTACCCATGGAATCGAGGTCACAAAAGTAAGAGAAGTCTTAGTACTTATGGCATTTTGGATTTGGGATTAAATTTATACAGATGGCAAAGTCTGAGTAGCCATATGGTTTTCCCGTAAAAATAAAAATTTAAGACAAAGGCTTGGGTTGGTGACATAATAGGAAAATAGTATGTGGTGCAAATGCAAAGCAAAAATCCCCCCTCCGCCCAAAAGTTTTCTCAAAAATAAAATAAAGGGCATGGATGTGAGTGACCTTGTAACAATACTTTTTCTCTTTTTGTGACTTCAAAAATTTTGGCTTGTGAAAATTGATAGATACTTTATTTTTTGTCTCTCTCAGGAGGGGCAAATGAGCCTCCTTAGCGAGTTTGCATTCCATGTGTAGTGAGATTGGTTGTCCAAATCTCATGTGTACTTGTACCATCTAAAACATGCCCCATTAGTCTCTTAAGTCTAATGTTGATTGTACTTGGTTGGTGAGATAATCTTAGGCCATCTTTGAGACATTGAAAGTCCACTCTAGCCTAAAATGCCTACATTTGAATAGAGGTTACCCCTAGTTACCTACTTTGAGCCTTTGGACCTTTGTTTGGAAAACACATTACAAACCATGATCCTTTCAATTCTTAACCCTCTTTTGAACCTTATCCTCTCTGAACTTAAAAAGCAACTTAAGGCTAAAAGCCTAAGATGGGGTGATGAAGATTGGAAGAGGTAACTTTGGACCATGAAAGTGCAAGTAAGTTCCTAAGAGCTTAAGCATTGAGAACAAATTAATACAAAAAAGAATGAATCCAACAAATAAAAAAATCATGAAGTGTGAAAGATAAAAATATGAAAAGAAAATGGGTGAACCATGGAAATGAAAGTAGGCACATGTGTTAAGAGTGATAACAAAAGAAGTGGCCCATGATCAAAAGTTTGATAGAATAGTGTGATGTAGATGTCCAAGGAGGGTATAGCCATGTTATTCCTAAATTATATCCTACCCTAACCCAAAACTACGTTACAAGCTCAAAAAGCCCTTCAAGATCACAAACCAAATGTATTCATTATGGTGGCGATTGAAAATAGGTGAAATCCTATGGCATGGTATTTTTTAGCATAGAGATTCCTTGGGATAAAGAGAGAGTTCTTCACTTAAATCCCTTGTTGCATATTTGATAACTTTGTGTGTGAAATTTTCCTTCTTGTGAAGAAGAATATAAACAAGTTGAGGTAGGTGATTTTGTTACCTCCGGAGAAATAAGGAAAAAAGAGTATAATTTAGTTGAGACCAAAAGGTGAGTCTCTTCTAGAGTATTAGTGATTGTTGGATGGTTTCTCTTTGAAGACTTTTGTATCCTTAAAAAACACATTTTATGTTAAGAGATGTCATCATAATATTTTTCCCATGTTTAAAAAGCTATTTGTGGTAGTAATAAAGTTGATGTCATTATGATAATTGGGTCATATAATTTGGGCATACATGTGCATTGTCTTATGGTAATAAGTAGCATTACCTGAGGACAAGAAAAGTTTTAAGTTAGGGGTGTTGATGAGTAGTGAATTTATCACTCAAGTGTCGTCAATAATCGTGGACACTACTATGATTTGAATGAATAAGTGAGACAAATTTGTTATTAAATGCAGTAATTTCAAATTTTTATAGGCATAAAGGTTAGGAGAATGAAAGATGTGGATTGGAGCTAAAAACGATGAAGAAGGAGAAAGAAGTGCAGCTGGAAGACCTAAAATATAAACAAGCCTCAGTTACCGCAATCGCAGTTTGGTGGCCGCAATTGCGACCAATCAAGCAGGTCAAATTTTTATGATCACGGTGTCCTTACCATGGTCGCGGTATCCACGATTGCGGATAATATTCCGTGATCGCGGCTAATCTAGAAATATACCCAGAGGCAGTTTTATAAATGCATGTAGCCGAACACAAGTCCTTTTAAAGGAAAAAACCCTTTCTATTTTGGGTATTCTTGACATTTGCAACATTTTGAATTTGATGTTTAAAACCTTAATTTGGGAAACATTTTTTTATTTTAATTTGAAGAATTTGAATTTAGCATAATTGAAGAATGGATGTTTTGAACAATCCTTATGATATATTTTTCTCTCTTTTCTTTATAATTAGCTAAACTTTCATTATCTTTGGATTATGTTGAACTAAGGTATAATTATGTGTGATTTGTGATGTATTTGTGTATATGCTAGTTTGTTAATGATGGGTTTCGCTATTGCATGGTTAAATTAGTTGGGATTTATGGGTGAAAGTCTCAAATACCAAAAATGGGGTTGTGGGTGAAAACCCCAGACACTTGAAAGCTTCAACCATCCTTGAAAGAGGGGTTTGGGTGACCTTTTAAAACCCATATCATCCTTGAAAGAGGGATGTGGGTGACAAAGTGATAGTAGATAATTAATGGGTGTACTTTACTAGTTTTCACTATCTTAGATGTAAGGTGATTAAGAAGTTGACTATATCTTACGCATCTTCCTAGAAATAGGGATCCCTAATTGAGGTAATAAGTGGTTGAAATCGACACATTTTTTAGGTACCCGAAAGGGGCATCGAGTGAAATTCTTGAAGTTTTGTCAATAAACTAGACTTAAGGATCTTATACCTAGCCTACCATATTATTTATAACTAGCATGTACACTAAAGCTTCATGCACCCATACATAACTTGCCCTTAGGTAGTCATAATCCGAATATTCTTATCATATCAAATTTAAATCGCAATCGTTTACTTGAGTTGCTATTGACAAATACGTGCCTGACAAAGCTCCACACCCCATTGCTATTTGTTCATTTTGTTTTATTCACATTGCGAGTAGCTTATTAGTATAATTTAACACCCATAGGACTAGAACTCTAATTTTCTTCCTCGTGGATTCGACCTTGGCATAAGTTGAGTTATTAACAATGACCATTCTTTATCAATTTTGATGGTATAGGTTAGCGTTATCATGCAGAGGGGTTATATCATGCCTTCTACTTTTTGGGTAGTGACATTAGATTGTATGCTAGGTTTTCTATTGATAATATAATATAATTCCATCGCTTGATCCCATTATATCATGGGTAGTCTCATCACATGATTTTACTTTTTCTATTGTATCTAGGTTACACTTTGGTCCATGACCACTACTAGGATTCATGGAAATCCCCTAATTCTACCTGATCCAATAACTTAGAGAACTTTCAGAGATAGAAGAAGAGTGGTGAATTAAGACATTCATAGTCAAGGATTTCATCACAAAGGAGTATTAGATGAGAGTTTTTTAAATCAGATAAGGCTTCTTCATGGGCTTTATGAAATTGTTAAGCAAATAAATACTTATTTAGTTGTGGGACAGAATGCAAGAAAAGAAGTTGTCAGATAGGCATAATTAGAAAAAAGGGTTAGATAGGCAAAAGTATCCCACTTGTCCACACTTGAGGAGCAAAATACACAAAGGCGAAATAGGAGGCCCCTCCTTAGAATTATGTTCCTCAATGTGATGATATAGAGAATGATCTTTACTTTATTGAGGCGACTAAAACAAGTGTTACTAGTCCATCTACACATCATCAAGGAACTAAGTGTAACATCTCCAGTGTTATGTCAAGTTTCTCAACTTGAAAGGTGTAATCACAAGCGTTTCTACAGCTGATGCAAATCTTTATCTAATGAAATATTTTGGTATCTGCACTTACTATAATTTTCCTAGCATGAATTAGGATGCTATTAGACTGTGGTTATTTTCCTTCTCTCTGATCATAAAATCTACTCTATGGTTAATCGAGTAACCACTTGGTTCAATCATAACTTTGTAAGAGCTGAAGACACAGTTCTTGGAGCTTTTTTCCCACCTTCAAGATGAGGCAGTTGAAAGATAAGTTTTATAAATTATGAAAACAATATTTTGAAGAATTGTATGAAATTTGGTTCAAGTTTAAGAAGAAACTAGATAATGTCCCAACTCATAAAATACCATGCCAAATATGTCTTGAAATCTTTTACCGGGGCCTAAATAAGGACAGTAAGACTATAACAGACACTATGATGAGAGGACCAGTTACGAGCTTAACTTGGGAGCATGCTTATGAGGTTCTAGAAATGATTACTAAATCTAACTGAGGTTGGCATACCCAAGAGGGATATGTACCTATAGACACTTACATGATAGGATAATTCATAGAATAATGAATGTTTGATAATTATGTCACCCAAGAGCTAGAATAATTAAGGATTGAGTTCATCTTGTTTACAAAATTCTTTGCAACTACGGTGAATGAGAAAGTGAATGTGGTGGGTTCATAAGGAAAGACACCTACACATGATGATTCTGATTTTGTAAAGAAGGTAAAATATTTAGATGATTAGGTGGTGGTTTTTCAAACCCAAGTCCAACCATTTAACCAAGAAAATTGGAACTCTTGTTAAGGAAACCAATGTCAGAATTATTATAACGATAATAACTACAATAGTTCAGGGTATAGAGTTAGAATTCGTAGGAGAAATAGTGATTAAAAGAGAAGGAATGATTATAACGACAGAAGTGGGATCAATTTTTCACTAAGGAACCATGATACTAATTTTTGTACAAGAATGGAAGACATGATTGCATAAGTGATGAAAATGATAGAGAAGATTGAATACTCTCTTAAGAGAAGACTTAAAACTATCTCAAGGTGTGTAGGGTATATATTTTAGGGTTTAGTCAAAAAGTCGAGTTACATGCCTCAACCATTAAGCTGCTAGAGTAGAAGTTTGGTAAGATTTTAGCCACGATGAAATGGCATTAGCAAGGTACACTTACAAGAAACACGATCCAAAATCTGAAAAATAATAGTCATTGCTTGGAAAACACCACTAGGAATGGTAAAAAGACTGTTGATCCACGTGTCCCTAAAGTTATTATAGATGATAAGGTTATTATAGATGATGTGGATCAATAATTAGTGATGATGATAAGGTACCCAAATCCAAGACTTTCGTTGATGAGATGGATGGGGAAGAAAAGGCTTAAGTTGCTGAAAAGGAGGCTTGAAGTAAGAAGGAAAAAAGAAGTAAGTCCAAAAAGTATTGAATCCCAATCCATGACCACCTCCTCCATTTCCATAATGAATAAAGAGAAAGGTTGAAGAGGCAAAGTATCATGAGTTCTTCTTTATGTTAAAAGAATTATCAACAAATATCCTTCTAGTTTAGGTACTTGAAAAAATATTGAGTTATGCATAGTTTATAAATGGTTTAGTGAAGAACAAGAGGACTATGAGTTTTGAACCCATAGATAATGTGGATCATTGTATAGAAATTGTATAGTAGTCACTATTTTAGAAAAAGGAAGATCCTGGAGCTTTGACGATTCCATTTACCATAAGGTCTTCTAATTTTGCTATCTCTTAGTGTTACATATGTTCATGCATTAAGTTTATGGTGCTTAAAGTTACTAGTAGTTGGGGTTGGGATTACCCAAAAGGACTTCGACGAGATTTTTATAATAGATCGCATGTGAAGAAGCCCGTTGAGAACTTATGTGATGTTTTGGTAAGGATTGGATCATTTGTTTTTCTAGCTAATTTTGTAATCCTTGAATATGAGGTAGACTGTAAGGTTCCTATTATCTTAGGGAGACCATTCCTTAGGACTGGACGAACATTGGTGATATAGAGAAATGTAATATGGAGACTAGGCATATAAAGTATTTATTAAATTACCAACATATGACTATTAAACTTTCCTAATCCATGAAGTAGCCAATGGACATAAATTTGATCTCAGTTATTTATATAGTCAATTAGGATGCATAGGTGTTTTCTATTAAGGAGAGACTTAGAGTCAGGGAACTTGTGGCAGCCGTTATTAATTTTGAGGGTGACGATATTAATGAATATGATGATATGGTAAGTGTACCTGCTATTTTGGGTTCCTACACTTTTTTACCAAAGAAGCTAAATCTCAATCTGAAGGAATAAGTGACCCTGCTGGCTTGGCCTTCTATTGAAGAGCCTCTTAGTTTGGAGCTTTAGGCCCTTCCCTCTTATCTTTTCTATGTTTACTTGGGAGCCAAAATTACTTTGTCGGTTATTATTATAGATGATTGTTATATTTGAAATTAAAGGGTCTAGTGTCTATGTTGTGGAAGTTTAAGAGGGTCATTGATTGGTCCAGGAATAATATAATAGGGTCTTTGACTTGAATTTGCAAACATAAAATCCAACTTGAGATAGATTGTATTCCTAGCATTGAGAATCAATGAAAACTTACGCTTCCTAGGAAAAAGGTAGATAAGAAAGAGATTATCAAGTGGTTAATCCTTGTGTGGTTTATCCTATTGCTAAATGGGTTATCCCATTTATGTATATGCCCAAAGAGGTAGAACTACTAGTGTCCAAACTAGAAAAACAAACTTATTCCGATGAGGCCAGCCACAGGATGGAGAGTATGTATGGACTATAGAAACTCGAATGCTTGAACTGAGAAGGATTGTTTTCCTATACCTTTTATGGATCAGATGTTATATAATCTTACTGGTAGAGGATTGTATTATTTTTGTGATATTTACTCTTGTTATAGTCAAATTTCCATTGCTATGGAATAGAAAAAGAAGACCACTTTTACATGTCTATATGGGACGTTTACGTTCAATTGAATGCCTTTTGATCTGTGTGATTCGCCAACTACCTTTAAAAATTACATGATGTCCATTGATAACACTCAAATACACTATAGGAATGTACGTGATTTTTAACAATATATTTACCCAACATAGGGTTGGGGTAAAATCTATTAGGAGTGAATGTGGTAGCTTCACCCTTAAGTGTCATATGTGACTATGAGTTGGCACACAAGGTAAAAAAAATAGAACAACAAAAACTAGGAGGTTTGCTCAATCAAGTTCTTGTTCAATTAAATTTTGAACTTTAATTTGCAAAATGAGATGTAAAGTGTATAATCAAGAGTAAGAGTTACTTGGGGTTATGCTTTCATGAGTGCAAATATATGCACGGGTAAGTACAAACTTTCCCAATTACAACCAATTGTTACAGATAAGCTAAGTTATAAATTTCAACATCAATCTCTTAATAAAATATTGAAATTTCATATGTGGGTTATTTCGAACACCATATACTTGTTTTCTTGTAACAAACCAATTATGTCTAAGATCTACTATTGATAAAATCAAGTTGTGGTGAATCATTAATCCTCACCCTTCTCCCCTTTGACAAAAAATGATAAGGGTTCTAAGCAAAACTAGAGTTTGCATTCTCTACTCTTTGGTTAAAACATGGAGTAGTAAATAAATCCTCATTAAATATAGATAATCTAGGTCGATGGGTAATATACACACAAAATCACAACCTGATAATGTATGATACCAGGTTGGGGCATTTAGCTACTCATAACAAGAGAAGAAGAAGATATACCTATATTGTCATTAAATTCTTCCATAGAATCCAAAATCTTCTATAGAAATTTTAAATTCAAAGCAATAAATCAAGCACAAGTACTAAACTCCCATACTTAGGGTTTTAGTTAAAAGCTTTGGTTCTCAAAATTTTGAAAAAGATAAGAATTTCAAATCCAAAAATCCCTTTTATAGCTAAAAAATATGTTGTAGATATTTATCAAAATGAGACCACACCTAGCACATGCTTCCACACATGCCACTGCATATGTCCATGTGCATGCGCAAAGGGCTGTGCATGTCACCATGTTGTCTTTTATAGAAGTACTAGTTTTCCATATGCACCATTGACATGATGGAACACATGTTTATGTACAGGTGCTCAGAGCTATGCATGTCAGGGTAGCTCTTGTAGTTCTGGTGGTTGCTGAGATGCCCCCTCACATGTGGGGGCATATGGCGAGATACTGAAGCATATGACCACACCAATCCTTATCTTTCTTCCATGCATTATTCTAAGTCCTTTTACTTCATTCTTACACTCTTCTTCTCTCAGAAAGTAAGCTCATTCTCAAATTCATCAACTTTTTACACAAATGAGCATTTCAGCATAAAATATGCATTAAATTAAAGAAAATAAGAAAATAATTCATGTTAAAAATGACTAAAAGTTTCAAAATGCTAACTTATCAAGGTCCCAAACTCAAACTATTGCTTGCCCAAAAAAAGTTAAGGACCTTACCAATAGAAAACACATAACACTAAGCTATACAACTAAGATCACAAAGATGAATTAGGTCTCACAACAAGTCTTGGAAAACAAGCAATTACCATTTTTCCTTACAAGATACAAATCCTTAAATTTCAAAGGGTAGAAGAAAAAAAAATTAATAATTCGCAAAAAACAAGGTGTTTCTCAAGTCTTGACACGAGACCTTCAAAGATTTCCTAAAATTACTCGGCAACTTGTCTTACTCGCTTTTCCCTAATTAAAAGTACACCATCACTCTCAGCTTCAAAGCATGGGTGCCATTCAAAAGTAAGATTTTGTTCTACTCACATAATATAATGAAAACCAAGGAACATAGAAATAGAGAGAATCCATGCTCACTCTCATGAAGAACTTCAAGTACAATAAGTAGAACCATAATCTTTCCCTTTGTGTCATTCACCACTAATGTAGACATACAAGGTTTAAAATTACCAATGACTTAGGTTAGGTTAAGGAAGAGACTTTAAGGATCAAGTGACTTGAGAAACTCACTAAACAAAATCCCTTAAACAAATTCTAAGAGCCAATTCTTTCAATTTCTCCACTTTATTCTCCTTTATTTATTTTCTTTTATTTCTCCATATGTTTGTTATCTTGAGCTTTTACTATTCATTAAATTATTTGGTTCTTTGAATAGATTTTCTCCTAGCTAGCCATCAAGCCCACTTTTCACATTCTTATCCATCTATTCAATTTATTTTCCACGATCTAGACTCTTTGTTTTCTTTTTTTCAGTTTGTCTCTTGTTTCATTAAACATTTTTTGTGATAACTAAGTATACTACTCTCATAACAAGTCTTTAAATCCCTTACAAATATAGGCTTTTGGTTTAATGTTTCATTCTCACAACTATGCACTCCTAACTTAGGAATTTGCCTCTAATAGAAAAACACAATACATTCATGAAGGTTGTGTGCTAAGAGAAGGGTTATTAAAAAAGTATGGTGTAATAGTATGGTTATATTCAAGAATGAAGGAAATGGAAAGATGTTCAAATGGGTTTGTCTAAGGACCATATTAGGTTGGGAATTATCTATGCGACGGTTCAAAAAAGGTCATGGATTATCTTCTAATCTAAGCGTGGCCTAGGATTTTACCTTAGATACACTCTGGGAAAGTTATAGACTACAATGCATACAGAAGAATAGAGTAAAAACCTCATCACACAAGCACCACATTCTTAAAAGATAAATCTAGTCTTTCAAAAAATTTGGACAAATGAACTTGAAAAACTACACTAAATCAAGAACTTTTCTATTGTTAAGAAAGATCCAAAAATTGAATTTAAAGGTCATAATTCAAGACAAAGATTGAAAATGCTTTGCCCTATTCTTTTAACAATTCATTTTGCTTTTCAAAAATCATTTTGTTTTCCCTTATCAAAATTCTTTGGAGGTATCTTTCAAACTTTGAAACTCATTGACTCTAACTTAAAAAACATGCATTTACCTTAACAAAGTCACTAATTCTATCAATCTTAAGGTAATGTTACTCATTTGACAAAGAAAACAAAAAACCAAAAGAAAACATGTTCCTTGGGAAAGAACTAAGTTTCGAAGAAAACACTTGGAGTATATTTGACACGTATTTACAAGAGGCAAATATAATGACACTTTCATCAAATATAGACATAAAAAACAAATAACAAACACCAAAAAAAATATGTATGGGTATGGAATGGCATAACAAGCACATAATACAGGCTTGATAAGGTCTAACAAAATATAATCTAAATACAAGCCCGATGAGGACAATGTCAAGAGTGTGACACAAAGATGAGACCAACAAGGGCAATGCCAACATCAAAAGAGTTTATCAAATGCAATATTATATTAAAACCCAATAATTCATTGTCATAAATAGAATGTCCCACCCCCAACTAAAGTACGTTTCACTATCCTTAATGCAATTAATAGAGAATAATAGAAAGGAAGAGTAAGTACATCCTTAGGTAAACTATGCATGTATATCTGTGTTAAGAGTTATTTGAAACTAATCATCATCTGAAGTACGAGGAGCCTCCTCTGACTGGTCTCTTGTGAAAATAAAGAATCAACATGCTTATCCCTAAAATACTGTGAAGTAGAACTAGCGCCAATCTACCTGGTATGCTAATTATCGATTGACAACTGTGTGTCATATCAAATCATCTAGGCCTCAGTCAGCCCCAAAAATAAGTCAACTCCTGCCTTATCTCTCCGTGGTTCTCCTGAAGAAATTGGAAAATGGAAGAACTAGGTTAACATCAAATAGAGGTATTGTCATCTAGGAATCACCCAAAGTAAAGAAAGTTTGTACCAGCTGGAACTCTTTCTGAAGGCTAGTAAGATCAGTCCTAAGTATAGAAACTACCTCAGTAAATACTCTCTCCCCAACTTCTACTAATCTCTACTTATAATCCTTTATCTAAGAATGTAAGGTCCAAGACTCTTCATTATAGTAACATGTATAAACTTTTGTACATCAATTAAAATCCAAGCTAGTGTAATGTTGTTTGCAAAAGTCATTGATATGACCTTGACAAATGTAATCACTGAACCGTCTCTAAGAGGTTAAGTGGGCTAAGGAAGAGGCTATGTAGTTTTCAAATAAGGCGGTTCAAGTGGTGGATCGATATCTAGATTAGTTCCACTGGGTGTTAGTGGGGAGTCTAATGAAAGTGACTTACGAAAGTGGTGCTCGTTTCCTTAAGACAAGGAAATTCTCCCAAAGATTAACTTGACACCTTATAAACTTTCCCTGTCTTTCCCATAGGATTATCTTAATCCTAAATATTAGTGAGTTCAATCACACTAGAAGACTTTATCCATCCATCAATCAAATAAAAGTGGGACCTTGGCAGCAAAACACATTACAAAAATGAGCATAGGAAAAGGTAACAATGTCCCCAACTGTTGTTTGCTTATCTTTATCATGTCGACAATTATTTTTCCTACATTAATATGTTCAGCACTAATAATGCATCCCCTCTAAAATGCCCCTTTCAATAGTCATTCTTTGATCATTGGTAGAAGGGAGAAATCGGGAACCCAAAAATTTGAGCCAGTGCTTAGCTTTAATAAAGAGATTGCACCTCTTGATTTGAACTTCACCATTTACCTAAGTAAGAAGGCCTATAACAATAATTGGAGCAAGCCAAGGAAATTGGGTGTGTCCAAAATTCACGTGTTTTTTACATTTAGTGGCGAATGCAAAAGGAGTATAAAAAGAAATCTTATTGATGCCTTCTGAAGTGCAAGGAACTTCAATCCCTTTCACAAGAACACTAGGTAAAAAAGGTTGCAACTCCACTAACTAGTTATAATTAAGTTTCTTATTTTGAATATGGTAGGAAGATTTCCAAAGTACGCTCTTTAATTTGTTTAATAATAACATACCCAGTATATTCCCACCAAGTAGGGTCTAGGGAGGGTCAGTATACGCAGACCATACCACTACCTTAGAAATGAAATAGAGAGGCTATTTCAGAAAGACCCCCGACTCAAAATTGAACAACCCTCAATATAAAATAGTCTAGACAAGGCATAGTCCAAGAAAAAAAATCATAGAAAAAAGGATATCCTATAATATCATATACATCATACATCAAGTAGTACAATAAAAGATACAACATACTAAACTCATCCTAACCTTCTACCCTAATCCGCCTCATCCACAACTTCCTATCTAGGGTCATGACCTCAGTAAGCTGGAGCTACTCCATGTCCAGTCTAATCATCTCCGTCCAGTATTTATTTGGTCTACCTCTATCATTATTGAACTATCCCTAGCCAACCACTTACACCTCCATACTAGCGCATCCACGCCCCTCCTCATCACATGACCAAACCATCTCAACCTGCTTTCTTCATCATGACTTTCACTGATGCCACTCTACTTTATCTCAAAAAATGTCATTCCAAATCCTATCTTTCCTAGTATACCCATACATCCACCAAACCATTTTGATCTCTGCCACCTTTATCTTCTAGATGTGGGCGTTCATAATAGGCCAAAGCTCTGCCTCATACAAAAATGCCGATCTAGTAACCATTCAGTAGAACTTGCATTTAAGTTTAGAAGGTACCTTTCACATATGATTTTAGAGGTGAGCCTCTATTTCATCCACCCTACCCTAATCTGATAAGTGACATCTTCATTAGTCTCTTTATTCTCCTAAATCATAGACCCTAGATACTTAAGAATATCTTGCCTATTGATAGAATGAGTATCAAGCTTAACAACCATATTAGACTCATGCGACACCTCATTCAACTTATACTCCAAAGATTCCATCTTGGACCTACTCAATCAAAACAATTTAGACTCAATGTTTTGCCTCCAAACCTATAATTTAGCATTAAATCCACTACGAGTCTCATTAATAAACATCACATCATACACCAAAAGCAGCACCTCATCCTGAATTTTCCACAACAAAGCCTCCATTACAAAGGCAAAAAGAAATAGACTAAGTGCTGATCCTTGTTGTAACCCCATCAAGATGGGGAAGTGTACTGAGTCCCCTCCCCCGATGCTAACCTAAGTCTGGCTCCTTCATACATATACTTAATCCCCCTAACATATACTATATGAACACCTCTAGCCTCCAAAGCTCTCCAAACAACCTACCTCAAAACTCTATCATAGGTTTTCTCTAAGTTGATAAATACCCTATGCAAATCTTTATTCCTTTCCCTAAATTAATGCACTAGTTTCCAAATGAGATGGATGGCTTCAGCGGTCGAGAATCCTAGGAGAAATCCAAAATGATTTCTAGAAATAGTCATAATCCTCCGCAACCTCAACTCCACCACTCTCTCCCAAACTTTCATTGTGTGGATCAACATCTTGATACCCCTATAATTGTTGAAATCATTAATGTTATCCTTATTCTGATACAATAGAATCATCATGCTCCACTGCTAAGCTTTAGGAATCCTAGTTTCCTTGAAAATTAAGTTAAAAAACTGAGTCATTGACTCCATAGCTGCCTCTAATGTACACTTCAAAAGTCTCACTGGAATCTTATATGGCCTATCACTCTACCTCTACGCATTATACGAATAACCCCCTTAACCTTCTCAACCTTACTGCACCAAAAATAACCATAGTTGTTAAACCTCACAGGATGCTCCAAATCCCTCAACACAATGCTAGTATCCCTTCCTTCATTCAAGAGCATATAGAAGTACGATTTCCATCTATTCCTAATACAACTTTCCTCTATCAAGACTTTTCTATCAATATCCTTAATACACTTCACCAGATCAAGTTCCAGGGCCTTCTACTCTATAGCCTTAGAAAGTATGTTCAACTTATTATCCCTACCTTTACTATCTAACATTGTGTATAAAATGTCGAAAGCAGCATCTTTAGCCATCGTGAGCGCGAACTTTGCCTCTCCCTTAGAAATTTTGTATTCCTCCCTATTCTTCCATTTATTCTCTTTATCCTTACTCTTAGCCAACTTAGCCTATGCTCTCTTCTTAGCCTCCACCTTCCCCTTCACCTTTGTGTTCCACCACTAGTCTCCTTGGTGCTTGCTCAAGTGTCCTGTCAAAACACCCAACACCTCTCTAGATATCTCTTTGATGCAATTGGCAGTCTTGTCCCACAACCTATAAGCATCTAATTCACTCTCCTAAGTCTTTATCTCCATCAACTTATCACCTAAGTTTAGTGTACTAGCCAAAGTCAAACTGTACTATCTAATCCTTGATTGATCCTTCTCTCCTCTCTTTTTCTGCTTTATTATGATTTCTAAGTCTAAAAATCTTATGCTGGGTTGAAATAATCTCACTTGGTAAGTCCTTATAGTCCCTACAAATACCTCTATCACCTTTCCTAAGAAGCAGGAAGTCAATATTGAGTCTTGGACACCAAACTACAGAAGGTAACCAAGTGAACCTCCTTATTGGGAAAGTTTGAATTAACTACAACCAATCCAAATGCCCGAGAAAAATCCAAAAGTGCCACTCCTTCATCATTCCTTATAATGAACCCATAACCTCCAAGCATATCGTCATAACCCTTCTAAGAAGACCCTATGTGCCTGTTCAAATCCCCTTTCATGAAAAACTTCTCATTGCTAGGGATACCCCTCACCATCTAATCCAAAGCCCCCCAAAACCTCTTTTTTTCTTTGTCATCCAAGCCTACATATGGGGCATACACACTAATAATATTCCAAGATGACCCTCCAATAACTATCTTAATTGATATCATCCTGTCGCTGTCCCTCTTAACCTTTATCACTTGCTTTCTAATCTCATCATCTACTAGGATACCTAAATCATTCTTGTTCCTCAAGTTTCCTAAGTACTAGAACTTATAGCCATATACTACCCTAGGCTTAGTACCTAAACATTTCATTTATTGGAGACAAGCTATACTAATACACCATTTCCTAAGAATTTTCACTAGCTCTGTTGACTTCTTCAACAAAGACTCTATGTTCCACAATCCTACCCTTAACCTAAAGCCCCCCTTAGCCTTTTTACCCTTCCTACCACCTTCCCTTGCCCTAGCCTACAACCTCAACCCTGACATAATCCCCACCAAAAGACATGACCCTAAGAAAACACCATCTACTACAGCCACCAATCAATAACACTAAGAGCACACAACCTAGACGATAATGCAAACAAAAAAGGTTCTATCATGCCCACACTATAGAACTACTTAATAAAAACAGATATGACTAAACAACAAGAAAAAGTAACACACCTCAAATAGTAACCACTACTACGGACTATAAAATAAACTACCAAACTGACACTCATAAACAAGAAAGTCATCCAAGGTATCAAGAAAAACAAGATAGAAATAGGAATAATAAAAAAGAAAAATAGTAGCCTCTACTAGAACTAAGAAAGTTAAATACATGACTACATAAGATACAACACGTGACCCTGGATAAAGATGGGTTGGTTTGCTTGTTTGAGTCGCCAAATTCTGGCAATTTATAACAGAAATTGATCACCGAAATTATGTTGTTGTAGTTGAAGAAGTTATGCCATATCTGAACTTGTAGTACTTGTAAGAGGTTAGAGCGAGAGAAACGAGAAAAAGAATAGAGAAAAATAGCTATCGCTATAGTTTCTTGTTTTACAATGTCAGGAAAATGCTCAGGAAACCCTTTTAAGATTAACACCATTTTTGAATTGAAACCTCAGGCGTATACTCAATCATCATAAATCTTACCCATAATCTCTAATACAAATTGAATCTTACCTTATTTTTCCCTTCTATGTGCCTCAATATCCTTATCCAATCCCATGTATTGATGAACTTGCTTTTTGAAGCTTAGAGTCCAAAGGGTCATCATTTTTAGCCAGGGCTTTCTTTTCTGATGTTGTTGCTTAAGACTTACCCTTATCCTTAGCATTTTTTTCAGGATATGGCATTAAATTTTGAGGGATCATATCTTAAAAAAGAAAAAAAGGGAAATGACCAACCCAAAAGAAATGGTAAAACATAATTTTTGAATATTTATATTATATAAAAGTAAGAAATACTATGCCAAAATAGTGGAATGCAAAGGATAAAGTCATGAGAGAGTATATAGAACAAATGAAATTCAATAAACCCAATAGAACACACAAATCATCAAAACTACAATATTGATTATGACTTTGCTCCACACACTTAGCATTTGGGCATAAGAATGGACTATAACCACTTGATTAACAAAAATGATGATTTTCCCTTAAGAATGGTGTCACTTGATCTATCATCGGTCAAACTATAAATTTTCCTTAATAGGGTTACTTAGACTTCACACTTATATTGAATCATAAATGCAATACAACAAATCCATCGAGGTTTACACCCTCATCAAAATGTTCAGTTAATAAAACATCATTCAACATGAAGTTCCAACAAAGAACTCTTTAAAAGACTTGAAAACTTGTCATTAAGTTCACAAAGTATCAAGAATACTTCCTATATCAATTAGCATATAAATAATGGAAGAATTTAGAGGAAACTATAATTAGGAATTACATTGAACATATGGTAGGCATCAAAAAGTAACATCCTTAAGAGTAGTGTGGGCATTGAAGGATTCCCAAAATTGACATAATTTAACTTTCAACAACAAGAAACACATCCTGAATCATGAAATTAGATCCACACAATGACAAGAATACTTCATATTAGCAATTGGAACATGGAGTAATAACAAACATAATTGATGTTTCACTAAGGAAATTTTTCAGTGGTAAAGTGGGTATTCAATAATTCCCAAAAATTCATGTCAAATGTGACACCGATACTAAAACTTTTATAAATTCCCCAATTTTGATCCCACACAACTCATTCTAAGATCGAAAAGCACACAAGGATAAAAAATGAAAGAAATTTTTTATACCATTCAAGCATACTTGTATGATTCAAAATTTAAAGAACTTACCTAAATTTGAGTTAAAATCAGAAGATTAAGCACAAGCGATATGAAGAAATTCTCATCAAAGTTTTAGTGGAGTTGAGGCTAGCGTTTTAGCCAAAAATGTATGCTTGTGAGTGTGACAGAAAAAAGAATTGGGAGACAGGCTTTGTTAGGGTGTGAAATGTTGTTTGTATGGGTGAAAATTTTAAAAAGTGTTTTGGTTTTTTGAAAATATGTTCAAGTATACCAAAAATATAATTGAAAACATTTGACCCACTTAACTGCAACATACGTACGCATTGCAGGAGTTGCACACATAGATGGATTGTGTTTGTGCTTGACTGATTTGCCAGAAACACTGCCATGTGATTTATGTTGCCACCTATGGACATCGATTGGCATGTGCACATGCATGTGTAGTCTTCTATTAGTATAGACTCTTTCCTTATATATTTTGAAAAATGCACTACTATATACACTAGTATGTGGGCATATACACATGTATGCACCCTTTTCTTGATCAAACCAATGTTAAATTTAGTAGGACCCTTTTCCTGATAAAACCAGTGCTAAATTTTGTCCTATACTTATATTATACCTAAATTCACTAGCATAACAAAACATAAGTACACAAATAGGTATACGATAATACAAAGTAAACTTAGATTGCCTCTCAAGAACCGTCTTAGTTATCATCACGACACGAGGTTGTTCCTCTTCAACAATCATCCTTGAAATGAAGTACCTTAACTTTAGAAACTCTACATCCACCAATATACAAGTTCTTCAACCTTTGACCATTCACTATGAAACTTTTTTCTCATGGTCTTCCAACACTATAGCACCACTAAGATACATATTTACCACCATAAAAGGGCCCAACCATTTAGATTTAAGGTTCCTCGTAAAGAGTTTTAATCTCAAATTAAAGAGAAATACCTCATATCACACATGAAATTATTTATTTAATATCTTGGAATTATGCCCCTTCTTCATCCTTTCTTTTTATAAATATGATCACTCATACGCCCTAAGTCAAAATTCCTCCAATGTGTATATTTTCTATATTATAGACATGGAGTCATCCTATAAATCAATATTCAACTTTTAAAATACCTAGAACGCCTTGTGCTTAAATTCAATGAGGAGGTAACAAGACTATTCAAATAGCAAATAATATGGAGAAATGCTAATAGGTGTTTTAAATGAGGGTCTATAAGTCCAAAAAGAATTGTCTAATTGACTAGACCAATTTATGCACCTACATTCATGATTTTCTCCAACATTTACTTAGTTTCTTAATTAGACACTTCAACTTAGACACTTGCTTGGGGATGGGTTGGGGTAGCCACCTTATGATTCACCCTATAATTACCAAACAAAGCACCAACTACCAAATTACAGAAGTTAGAGCCCCCATCACTAATAATTATTCCTGATGTCTTAAACCTTGTAAAAATGTATTTCATTAATAAGAATGTTACACTCTTGTTGTCATTGTTTGGAAAAGCAATTTCTTCCACCATTTTTTACGCGTAATCCACAACCACCAGAATGTATTTGTTATAATATGAAGTTACAAAAGGGCCTTATAAATTCAATTCCTTACAAATTAAATAACTCGACATCAATATTAGGTTTCAAGGGTATCTCATGCCTTCTAAATATACCTTCTTGCACATGGCATTGAGTACAAATTTTAACTAAGTTGTGAGCATCTATATAATGCATAGGCCAATAGACCTCACTTTGAAGGACTTTAATGGCCATTTACACACCACTATAATGGCCACCAAATGGGAATAGATTTAAAGCTTCAAGAAAGGCCTGGTTCTCTGATTCCATTACATACATATGGATTACTCCATCTACAACTCCCAAAATAAATAGGGTTCATCCCAATAATAATAGTTTACAATATGAAGGAATATTTTCTTTTGATCATGGATTATATCATTAGGGAGAAAACCTATACCATATAATTCTTATATTCTTCATATCATGACTCTATGCTCCCCAAAAGTGCCATGATTAGTTCATTGAGAGGGTTTCATCAAAATTTTACCCAATTTCTCATTATTAGACTAGAGTTGGTTAGATGACTTCCACTTGGTTTTCACAAACTTTTTGATCCTAAACTTTTAAGTTATACTCTTGAAGAAGTAAATACCACCTAATAAACTGAGGTTTTTCATCCATTTTATCCATCAAATACCAAATAGTTGCATGGTATGGATAATAAACTTCGTACCTAACAAATAGTCTTAGATTTTTAAAAAGCATTGACTAAGGAAAGAAATTCTTTATCCATAACCATATAATTTCATTGTTCATTATTCAATGGATTGCTACCATAATAGGTAGGATGAAAAATCTTGTCTTTCCTTTGGCCTAAAACCACACCCACTGCTAAACCACTTGCATTAAATATTAATTCAAATGGGAGTGCCTAATTCGGTTCCATAATGATAGGAGACAAATAAGTTGATCCTTGAGACAATTGAATGGTCTCCCACAATTACCATCAAATTCAAATTTTACATAATTTTCAAGAAATATTCACATAGAATGATCAATCTTGAAGAAGACTTTAATGAAGCGTATAGAAATCAGCATGCCCAAGAAACTACGAACATCTTTCATGGATATGGATGGGGTAACTTGGTAATAACTTTAAATTTTGTTGGTAAAATTGAATACCTTGATCCCAAATCTTGTGGCCAATACCAATGCCCTCCTTTACCATAATATAACATTTGTTACAATAAAACACAAGATTAATTTCAACACATTGCTTGAGTACTTTTCTCAAGTGTTCAAGACATGGTTTAAAAGTATAACCCATAATGGAAAAATCATCCATAAAAACCTTCATATTTTCCTCCATAATATCTATAAATATTGATTGCATACACCTTTGAAAAGTGGCGGGTGTGTCGCATAACCCAAAGGGCATGCGCTTGGAGGCAAAGGTACCATATGGACATATGAATGTAGTCTTTTCTTGACCCTTAGGTGAAATAATGATTTGATTATATTTGGAGTATCCATGTAAGAAATAATAGCAATCTCGTCTATCCAAAAATTCAAGCATTTGATCCATGAATTCCATGGAGGAAGTGGTCCTTCTAAATTAAAAAGTTTAACTTTTGGTAGTCCATGGATTTTGTCCAACTATCAATTGGTCTCATGAGGATTAGATCATTATTTTCACTGGGGACCACCATGATTTATCCTTTATTAGGGATACATTGAATCGGGCTTACTCATGGTCTATCTAAAATAGGATAAACAACACATACATTTAAATATGTAATTATTTTTTCTTTTCATCACCTCTTACATCAGAGGATTTGTCCTTGTTGGTGCTTAACACTTTGTATGTTATTAGGCTTCAACTATATCTTGTGAGGTCCAAATTTTGAGATCAATTTTGATAATATCTACAATAATCCATCCAACAACCCAAATAAATTTTCTCACTATTACTTTAAAGCACCTACTATCCATGTGAAAAATCAACCATAATGATAATGGGCAAGGTGTTACCTTCCCCCATAAAGATATAATAAAGGTGGGGGCAATGGTTTAAGTTTACATTGTGGTGGTTTTACAATTGAGGGAATTGTTCCAGGGCTCTCCCAAATTTTTAAATCAAGATTCAACTTGCAAGAATTCTTGATATAGGAGATAAGGCCCCTTATACATGCCACTAATTTATTACATTCTTCAATCTTCTCTCTCCCAAGGTTCCAAAAAACTCCCACAAAAGGCTTACTAACAAAATCTATTTTAACAGAATTAGCCAATTCTTCATCAATTATGTCAATTACGGAGACAACTCACGAGTTCATAGGTTGCTTCATAGACTTTCACACATTAAATGACACCTCTTTATTGTTTACTAGAAATTTCATTTCACCATGCTCAACATCAATTAAAGACTATCCGGTATCCACGAATGGAATTCCAAGAAATATAGGGACCTCATGGTTAATTTTAAAATCTAAGATCATAAAGTTGGTCGATAAAATAAAGTGGTCCACCTTCGCAAGTACATTATACAACACTCCAACGGGCCTCATTATTAAATGTCCACCTTAAAAGTCCTATGGTGGTGGTGTTTGAAGCTCCTAATCCTAGATTTTAAAAGATAAACAATGGCATTAAACTAATACTCCTTAAAAGAACACATAAAACTTTTCTAAATTTTTATGCCTAGATGGTACATGGGCTGATGAATGCTCCTGAATCCTCTTCCTTTACAACCACTGTGTGAGAAATTATTACTCGATGATTGTGCATAACTTCAATTGTTTTAAAATCCTGGACTCACTTCTTAATTGTCAAGTCCTTAATAAATTTATCATACCCAGGCATCTCTTGTAAGTCTTTTAACAAAGGTATGTTAATAAGTAGGTGGCTAAATTTTGAGAGAAACCTCTTAAACTTAGTATTCATATTCTTTCTTCTTAAGCCTTTATTGAATGATAATGGTATTTTGATTTGCAACTTTGAAATAACTAGAATTTTCATTTGTTTTAAGATATAACCATAAGATATTTGTGGCATCTCCATACTTTCATACCTTCTCC
The DNA here is from genome assembly GCF_002878395.1 of Capsicum annuum. Classification (NCBI taxonomy): domain Eukaryota; kingdom Viridiplantae; phylum Streptophyta; class Magnoliopsida; order Solanales; family Solanaceae; genus Capsicum; species Capsicum annuum. The sequence continues at coordinate 137,896,770 of NC_061121.1, read as the reverse complement.
CCCACATCTCCCAGCTTTTCAACTTTTGGCTTTCTTGGACTAGGATATTCATTATTGTACTTATAAAGATTCTTTCTCATTCTTCTAGATTGTTTGTTAACCCCCTTATCATTGGGTTTTTCATCTATAAAAAATAAAAACCCAGTACACTAAATCTACAACTAAACACGGTGTCCTGGGAAGTAATCCACCACAAGGGTGTATTGTACGCAACTTTACTTTGATTTCTCCCAGACACTATTTCTAAGGATTAAACTGGTGACCTCTTAGTCCAAGCTTAGAATCAATATTTCCAATATTATAATTTAGATTTCTATGAATCCTAGTGACAACTACCATAATATTAGCAGCATTTTTTCTATTTTCCACAGCGTCACAATGTAAACCACTCTTTTTCCTTGTGTTTCGATGAGTCAAGATTTTGCCCAATTATGTTACAAGTTCATTGATGGAGGCAAAATATGAGTTGACCATTTTATTTAGTTGTGAATAGTTGCCTTTCATCTCTTTTAACATCTTGTAACTACCCTCAACACCCATAATAATACAACAAAAACATTTTTTATTATAAACTTTTGAGTCCATGGTGGTAGACTCATTGCCATTTTGCATATTACGAGGAAGAATGTATTATCATATTGATACTCCTCGTATCTCTAATTGTTATCACTATCTCTCTCCCTATCCATCTAATATTGATCAAGATCCTGGTCCATTCAATCCCAAAACTTTTTCTTCCTACCTTGATTCCCAGCTTGCCTTTGATTAATATAGTGGGAACCCCCCATCTGATTTTATAAGTACAAAATTTATTCATCAACCAACTCTATATCATCAACTTCATATGTTTTATTTCCCATTGAACTATGTCACTGACCATTTTGGAGGTTACTTCATAAAATGTTTGGTGAGATGATCTAATTGTGTCATCACCTTAGCCATGTTTTCATCTCTCTCCTTATCCTTCTTCCTTTAATAGTCTTACAAAATGAATGAAGGACACCCCTAGACCATCTCGATATCTCTTATGTTCCATACTATATTTTGCTTTGTCACTTGGTCTAACAATATGAAAGAAACTACAAAAGTTTGTTTAATTATAGATCCTATAGCGATGTTATCAACCGCCATCATGTTCAATTGGTTTAATTCTCTATATAAGGTTTGGAGAAGCATTTTCTATCACACTTCATGGTTTGGGAATTATAGAAACTTCTTATTGAACCTTACCCATGCTTTATGTATTGTCTCAGCACTACATAGCCAAAAGTTTATGATTTCATCTAATGTTATAAATCCCATGGGTAATTCCCATAACAACAAAACTATATCACCCATAAATGAGAATGGAAAGTGCCTTTAATGGAGGACACTTTTGAAATATCCATAATGTTGAATAAAAGGAAAATATATATATAAAGTTCTTTATATTGAGGTTTGCATCCCCATATGGTTGACCACCAAATAGGAACTTAATTTTGAGTAAGTGGAGAACCACGTTCCTAACATAAAATACTCCATTACTCTCCACGATTGGGATGCAAATTATACTTGCCTTTTTTACATCCTCTAGGTGATCTTCATCCTTAAGGTGTCCAATGAAGGTAGTGGTGTCACTACCATGTTGATTAATTATATCGTGAAGACTTGGATTATCTCATAAACAAGACAAAAACAACAAATAACATAAATTTTACATGAAAACTAACTAAAATAACATATAACACTGTAATGAAAGAATGTTATGTTCCATTTCTTGACAACGACAGTATTTTTTTATAATACTCAAATAAAATCTAGGAATATATGCCACCGTTAACAATATATTTACTGAACATAGAGTAAAGTTAAAATCGTTAGGGAATGAAAGAGATAGCTTTACCCTTAAGTGTCACAAGTGACTAAGAGTTGGCGTCCAATGTTAAAATGATGCAGCAAAGTAAATTAGGGGAGTTTTTAATCAATTTTCTATTCAAGTAGTTAATTACAAGCTTTAATTTACAAAAATGAGATCTAAAGTGTATAATCATGAGTAAGAGTTACTTGGGATTATGCTCTCATGAGTGTGGATATATACACGAGTAAGTATCTATTTGCCTAATTTCTACCAATTGTTATAGATAGGCTGAGTTATAGGTTTCAACGTCAATATTTCAATAATATGATTAAATTTCATTTATGGTTTCTTTCGAACACTGAAAACATGTTTCCTTATAACCAAACAATTATGTATAAGATCTACGATTGATAAAATCAAGTTATTGTGAATTACTACTCCTCACCCTTCTCTCTTTTGTCAAGAATGATAAGGGTTACAAGAAAAACTAAATCATGGTTTAGTGACTAAAATCTAATCATATGATTGATTTTCTAGGAAAATGGGTACTACCCACACATAAATCACAATCGATGCATGCATAACCCTAAGTTGGGAAATTTAGCTACTCATAGAAAGAGAAGAAAATGATATATCTATATTCTTATTTTACATTAGAATCTAAAATCCTTACGAATAATTTCAAATACTAAGCAATAAATCAATAACAAGTACTAAATCCCACTTTATGGTTTCAATTACATACTTTGGATTTCAAAATTTGGAAATGATGGAGTTTTAGATTTGAAAAATCCTTTTATAGCTAAGAAAGCATAACAAATATTTATGAAAATGCCACCACCCCTGCACATGCTAGCACACATGAAAACACATGTGGCCCTATACACATGTAGATGGTTGTGCATGTGAACATTTACCTTTTCTATAGATGCTGACTTGCCATATGAAGCTTTAAAATAATGGTGCATATACCCAGTTGCAACCGTATATAGTCATACATGCTAGGGAAACTTTTAAAATTCCTATAGGTGTTGAAATTCCTTTCACATATAGGGGCTTATGGCAAGATTCTGGAGCATATGACCATATCGATCCTTGTCTTCCTTTCATGCATTATTCTATGCCTTTTTTTCTCATTCTTGCACTCTTCATGACTCTAAAAGCTCGCTCATTCTTAAATTCCTAAAATTCATACATATATGAAAATTTTAACATGAGATATTCAACGAATAAAATAAAATAAGACAACAATTCAAGCTAAAAAAGACTAAAAGAGTTTGAAATGGAAATTTATCATTCATCTTTTCTAACATGGTGGAGGACACTGTTGAGGTATTTATGAATGATATTTTAGTTGTTGGAGATTCTTTTGAATATTGTGTAGACTATCTTACTAGTGTATTGAGTAAATGTAAAGATTGCAACTTGGTGCTAAATTAGTATAAGTGCTAGTTCATGGTCGAGGAAAGAAATAGTGCTTGGTTACAAGATTTTATATAAAGGGATAGAGTTCAATGGGTAAAATATAGAGGTGATTGAAACATTACCTCCATTAATTCGTTTTTTAAATTATGGTCTGTTACAGGGCCTAACCAAACCAATTGAATATTTTGAGCACACATACTTCTTAGGACATTGAGATTTATGAGGAATATCATCATAAAAGGATACTAGTAATGATTTGGAGAAATATTGGCTATAATCCAACAAACCTTGATGACAACAAAAATATATGATGTCGTCTATTCTTTTTTGATCAATAATGATCAAAATTTAAACATAGTGTAAAATATGTTTAATTCTTTGTATCCAAATACAAATACAATACTTGTATTAGTTGGAGATCTATCCATATTCCTTTATGATTTAGACAAAATTTGGGGACCTACCTATTGTAGGTCTTCCCTATTAAAAAGTAGTGGCTAAAGCTAAGAATATCATAGGTACTGGTTAAAAGAATGAGAGATACATCCTTTGTAATTAGGAATTCTTACTTTTATCCTTCTAATATACTTAATAAGTAGAGGAAATATGAGAGTTCCTCTATGAAAAAGGATAAGGTTTTACTGCATAAGAGTCTTGAGATACGAGCCTGCTCTATTAATGAAGAAGGAAAACTCTTCTCGCTTAAAGTCAGCATATTACCAAACTAGGACTATTTATAAAGAAACAAGGTGGTCAAGTACAGATGAAAAACATTTATTAAATTTGTATTTATATAGAAATAGAGCACTGATACATATTGGCCTTTTTACCATATTGACTATGGACATTTGTGTTTCTATCTAATGATGGTGATCTCATCTGTCTCAAAACTTTTAAGATCACAACCATGATTACAAATAAATAGTTATTAAGTCTTGTAACTATGTTCTTGTCATATTTACAATGGTTTAAATAAGATCTCCAAATCGTTATTACTTGATCACCTCAAAGTATCCTTTCCTATTCATTTTGTGTATGGTTAGATTTCTTTCTTATTTAAGATGCATTATCTTCTTTATGATGGACCATATATTTTATTATTGGAAACACTTTTTGTTGAAGGTGTGAAAAGGTATTTGATGATGCGCTTTCCAAAAAATGCATTCATCAGGGAGTCGGTGTTTTTGGACTTTTACTATGCTAAACTAGTCCACTCTTTGCTATTTTGTAGACAATAGTAAAAAATGGATATAAATAAGTTACTTTATGAGACTCCATTTTAACTTCCTCCCATTGAAATTTGGGAGCTCATTCATCATGAGTCATTTAGGCTATATTAATTTAGTTGTCAGTTTTTATTTTATCAGATCATCCGTAATAACTTAGGAAGTGTTATTCGTAATGCATCATTTGATAAAGGCCTTATATTTTATCGAGTTCGTGTGTCATATTGATCTATGTCTAAAGAAATTTTTCTTAAAGACGCATCTTATGTGCAAAGTTAATTTTCCACTGCATATAAATCTTAGTAGGACAAAGTTCCTGGGAGCTTTCTTTTGAGCTGGCTTACAATCATTGGTTAATGTGTTAGGTCCTATAACAAATATTCCTCAATAAAATGTCAAATATTTATAATTTTTGGATAATCCTCAAATTTTAATATGTAAAATAGTTGTTCCATGGAAGATTTATAGACCTATCTTTGAAGTAGTCCAAAAAAGAAAAGCTATATGCTTAGACTATTTAGGTTTTCAACAAGCATAAATCTCACAATGAAAGAAGTATTAGTCATGCGGATCAATGTTGGAAGAAAGTTAAGTCATCCTTAGACAAGCCATGAATTATTAATTCTCAACCAATGGAGATTCTTTGCCATAATAATGGTTCTTCAAGAACTCCGACAAACCATTAAAGAGGTAATGATTTAAGCTCCCCCAGAATTTTATAGGATATGAATAGCTTAATCATATATCTTCTTTTCGACCCTTCTTTTTATTTTTTGTACCTAAGCAATGTAATTTTTTTAAGATCCTCAACATAGAAAACCACAAGATAGTAGTGATTCCATAGTCAGTCCTAACTCAAAAGAATTACCTTCTTCATTTAAAGAGCTTAGTTCTATCTCTCTTCATAAAGCTAAAGAAAATGTAGAATTAAACTCCCACTAGCTGCCAGAGGCATCCATGTTTGTTTTTGATGGATGAAAGGTTTTTCTAAAGCTTCAAAAAGATTTTGACATAAAATGCTTGGACTCAAATCCGCAACAAATTTGTTTCTCTTGCAAAAAAGCCATGCTTTTTTTTAGATGAGATCCAAGTGATACTTAAAAACATAAATAAAATAGGTGTAAATATTCCTCTTTGCAGAATTTGTTGGAGTCTTTCTTCGAGCTCGGCGCTTCCTATGACCAAGCATAATCTACCCTTATTTATAAGTGTGTAGAAATTTAAAAGCTAGAGTTATATTTTAAAGCCAAGGAACATCTTTAACTAGTCTTGAGGGAAAGGGATGATAAATTTCTTGATAAAGCGAGAAAGAAATTGAATAAATAAAAGCTCTATAATATATTCCCAAGAAAGAAGCTGGAGTGGTCAATGCTAAAATTTCAGCTACTGAAGAAGAGTTTATCAAGTGCGCTGACATTTCCATATTAACAGTGAATGCCTTAAATGATGTATAAAAGTATAATTAAGGCATAAAGTCTATCTCTAAGCTTTAGTTAATTATAAGTTATATTTAGAATATCCTAAGGAGATACTTCTTTTGGTTAAAACTTTTGCTCACTTCTTTTAGCATTTTATTGTTTAACTTACATTATTAGCAGCAATAAAGCCTTTACTTTAATTTATATTGCATATTATGTTCAATGTTCCTCTAATGCTTCAACTTCAAGAATTATTTGCTTACATTGATGTATTGATGTTGTAGCAATAAACATTGTTTTCCCAAAACTTTGTTGCTCGTCTACTTTTCATGTTCATCTCACACTCGTGGTGGATTTGTAACTTCAATTTGAAGACCTTGAGAAGGGAAGCCTTTAACTTGCTTAATTAACAGAAATTTGACTTCAAAGTGCTGGTTTGGTAGATTTTCGCCCTCAATTGTGTGTGTAGAGAACTTTAGCCCTCTAATATCATTGAAGGAGAATTAGGAATGAAAGCCTTTAACTTGCATTCTTGATATATGTTTGACCTTAAACTACAGGCTTGGTATACTTGTGACCTCAGTTGTATACTTGCAGAACTTGAGCATTCTAAATCCCATTGAAGGAGCTAATTTTTATTGAAGGTCTATCCTCGTTGAGCCATAAATATATGGCGTAATTCAAAAGACTGATGGGAAAACTTGAAGACTTAACTTTCATGTTTCTAATAAAGTGGGAACATTTTTGTTGACACTCAAGCAAGGGAACTTAGAATGAAACTCTAAGAATCTATGTACCTCGATGAAGACAATAAAGTTATAACGTAGTTCTGGAAGAGTAAATTTTTTGTGTTCTTACTTTTGCCTAAGCTACCTATATTGAGATTTTCAACCTAGTGTATGATTTATTTATTATTATTTCCTTATTCCATACAAAATTTATATTCTTGTAAGCCAGGAGTGACATAAATTTTATGCTTGTTCCATAAGGAACATTATTTTTCTTCAAGGATAGTACTTCTTCAAGAACTTGGCATTGATAGGACAAATTTTCATGCCATTTGTATTGACAAGCTTCTAATTCCTATGTGAATATGTCACTTTTATGACATATGGTCCTCACCACTTTGAGGTCAAGTTTCCATAAACTTATGAGAAGTTATAATTAGCTTTACTGTAATATTTAATTTCAAACTCAAAAGAAGCTCAAGAAAATCATTTTGTTGAAAGCATGAGATAGATGGGCTTAATAACTTCAAGAATTTTGTAATGACCCTCTAGGTCATCTTCTTTATTCCTATTCATTTTATATATTTAGAGCTTTCCTATATATGACATAAGTCATTTATGACTTTATGGGACTCACAGTGTGGTACCAGGCAGTTTATTGGATATTTAGAGCCAATTTTTTATTTTGAAGCCTTCACTAGCTCAAATGGGCTACCAGGCAAAAAATTTTATCATACGACCTTGTATGCCAATTGTGATTATTCCAAAAACACAAGAACATCAATTTTAGGATTGGTGAACCCTTGGTTTGGGTCCCAAGTTTCCAAAACTTATTTCATGCTATTGCTAAAAGTTAAGAAAAATGGTAAGTGGGTGTGGGACCCACTCTTCATCAAAATGACATTGGATGAAATTTTTGAATGTGCCATTGAGTTTGGAACATCACATTTTATATGGTATCATAGTTCATTTGCGTAGAGATTCTGAATGAATCCCGAGGGGTTGGTAGATATTTAGATAAATTCCAGGTCTCAGCTTGTGTCTGGTGTGTCACATATGTGACTATCCGGTCACTTAAGTGACCTAGCTTGGCCTATTGGTATAGCGTAAGTAAAGTATGTATAGCATAAGAAAATTCTACTTAAGCGATATTAGCATTACTCACGCGATATATGTTGAGATGGCTTGTGTTGTGAATGCGACACCTGGTCACTTAAGCAAACCGATGTTCGCATAAGAAACATTTGTGGACTTGGGAACGGTATAAATACACTATATAGCCTGATTTTCACCATTTTCTCAATTATTCCTTGGATTATTAAACCCAAAAATGTGGGAAAACTTAGGAGAATCATTTTTGGGTGATTGTTGAGCTTTAGTTTCATTATTTTACATGATTCTTCATTGAATTTGTGGTAAGATTCCATTGTTTTCATGGTTGATTTCTCTATCCATCTTTCTAAAATCCCTAAAACCTTGTTGTCTTAATTGTATCATCATTACAGCTTATAATTTACTCATTTTAAGGGTAAATATTCCTTGAGCTTAGAGGGACATTGTGTTGGTTTAAAAATGCTATTCAAAAAATCTGCCCAACATGGAATTTTTACATAATTATGGAACATGAAGCACAATAGTGAAATATGGATATTGTATAGTCCGTAATATTTTAGACACATTTCCAGCTACTAGACACATATTTAAAGGGGGGCCAAGGCATCAATTCACACTAAATACAAAAGATGGCCATTTTAAGACCCTAAGATTTGGAAGATTTGATTTTTGAGTTGAAATATGTTTAGGGTTCTTAAAAGGGTCATCCGGGAGAGTTTTTGAATTTACTAAATAGTTTGGGTATTTTTGGACCTCGTAGGTAAAATGCCACTGTTGTTTGGGCATGTCACGGAGAAAGGACCTCTGTGATACACGGCATGTCATGGAGGTTAGCCTTCATGATACACATCATGTCATAGAGGCTAGCCTCTATGATAGTCTCCATGCCGTGAAGGCTGTGTTATTCCTGTAGCCTCATTAAATGCTTAAAGGGGTAGTTTAGTCCTTTCCCCTCTCCCCAAGCACTTAACTAACAAGTTAAAAACCCTACGAGGGGCATTTTTTTCCTCTATTCCCCATTAGTTATCATGTAAAATTCATCTTCTATATGTATTTTATGATAAGTAGCTAACTCTAAGGGACCGGGTCCATGGATGTTTATGGTAAAGTACAGTTGGCATGCATGACTGGATAGTTTTGTCCTCTTATATGAAAAACTTGCAGGTGCTTCGTGTACTGAGTAGGATAGCTAGTCAAATTATATATCAACCCTAATCATCATTTATCTTTAAAAGGAAAAATAATCTTCTTTATCAAATAGTTTTGGCAAATTACAAAGAGTGAAAAAAAGTAGCAAAAACCCTATTTCAACACTGCTCAAGTTCTTAGCTGATTATGTGTGCATAAATAAAAATTGTTCTTGAGTTAGTACTGATTTGTAACTGAACTACTCATGCTATTAGAATAGTGTTTTTATTTGTTGAGAGAATTTCTTAGGTAGAGTTGCCTAAGTTTGATACTAATTAGAGTTAATTAATGAAGAGAGTCCTTGGCATAGTTTGTAAGATGAGCTTATAGTAGAGTTGTTATAAGAAAAAGGAACCTAGAGTTAGGTTTATTGAAAGCTATAATGAAGAGTTTGATTGTAGTGGATTTAGAGGTGCTTGTGAGGGCAAATTGTGGTTTTTCCCTTCCTCAAGCAATGGGTTTGCTCGTTAAATTTTATATGTTGTTACTTTCCTGCACTACCTAAATTTTCTATCCCCTCATAGTTGCTTTAATGTTCTGTTGCTTATGATTTACTTTGAGGGACTTGGTCCCTGACTACGTGGTACAACGCCCAAAGGTTCCAACAATTGGTATCCGAGCATGTTCACTCTAAAAGGTTCAAACCTAGAGTGTTTTGGTCATCATGGCTACTATAAATGAACTAGGGGTTGAAATAAAGGAAGAAAAAAAAAGAGATATTCCTTACAATAAAGGCTTTAGAGTATTACCCAAGTGAAGAAGACACGAATGTTGCACTTATGGCAACAAGAATTATTACAACAAAAAAAAGGGGTGGTCAACTTAGAAAAAGAAATAATGAGATTGAAGGATGTCATAAATATGGTATCTTTGAGGCATTCATAATAACAACCAAACACAAAAGAATGATCAAAATCTTGAAAAATTAATAAAAAGTATGAAGCTAGTTGTATAATAAAGAAGGTGTTGTCTGAATGGGAAGACTCCTGAAATAAATTTGAGAAAGACAACGAGGATGGATATGGTTTCATGCTGAAACATGGTTAAAATAAAACAGTGTCAGGATCCTATAGCTCTCTAATGGACACTAATGAAGATAGAGCATAAAACATAGTAGAAAAGGTGGATGAAAACCATAACTGGTTTATGGATAGAGGTTGTTCTAGACACATAACTGGGAAGGTTGATTATTTTGTCTCTCTCACAGAACTTCAAGGGGGAGGTTTGTCTTTTGGAAATGGAAAAAATATTTACATCAAAGGTGTTGGAAATATTTGGAAATCATCTAATCATGCAATAAATGATGTGTATTATGTAAATGGGCTACAATACAGGCTTCTGAGTGTATCTCAAATCCATGACAAAGGAAATGAGGTACGATTCTCATCTGATGGATGCTTTGTATCAAGCATGAAATCTAGAAGGATTATCTTCAAAGCCTAAAGGATCAAAAACTTGTGTGTAGCTGACCTAGAGTCTATGGATGATGGGGAATTAGCTTGTTTAAGTGCACAAGGTGAAGATGCTAATTTGTGGCACAAAATATTAGGGCATATGATTTCCTCCTAATTAATCAAGTTGATTTTAGGGGACCTGGTCCATGGCTTGCCAAAGCTGAAATTTCTAGAGAACAAAGTTCGTGATGCTTGTGTTAAGGGTAAAAGGACCAGATACTTCTTCAAATTGAAGTAGAAAGTAAGTACTTCCAGACCTCCTTAAATACTTAACATGAATTTTTGTAGACCTATTAAAGTACAAAGCATAGAAGAGAAGAAATATGTTCTAGTTATTATAGATGACAATTCGAGGTTCACATTGACATTATTTATAAGAGCCAATGATGAAACACATGGGGTTCTTGTGGCTCTTTCCAAGAAAATACAAGTGAAGCTAAATTGCAAAATTGCTGAATATCGGTTTGATCATGGGATTGAATTTGGGAATTCTAAAGTTGATGAATTCTATGCTTAGCATGATGTCATAATATTTCTTCTCCTAGAATTCCACAACAAAATGGAGTTGTTGAAAGGAAAAATAGAACTCTCATAGAAATTGCTAGGACTATACTAAATGATAGTGTTCTTTCAAAAAGTTTCTAGACTGAAGCAGTGAATACTTCTTGTTAGATGACTAATAGGTGTTTGATTTGATAAATTCCAAATAAAACTACATATGAGATGGTATTCAATAGAAAGCCTAAGCTTTACTATTTCAGACCTTTTGGCTGTAATTTGTTTTGCTAAAAAGGGAAATAGAGAATAAGGAAAATTTAATTCCAAGAGTGATGAAGCTGTGACTTTTCCTTTTCTTGAGAAAGGGGTTTCTACATTAAATTTTATGAGTTGTTACTTTCCTGGACTGCCTCAATATTCTAGTACCTCATAGTTGATTTATTATTCTATCGATTGTGATTGACTTTGAGGGAACTGGTCCCTGACAGTGTGGTGTAACCCCTATGGTTTCAAATATCATCCTCATTCCCAAGAATTTAAATTAAAGGATCTTCCAAGGGAGTCAACCATACAAGGTCCCAATTCCAAGCTTCTTCTTTAAAAACTCAAGTAATTATGGTATGTGGGGTATTCATTAATGTGTTCCTTCCACCTATTGAATCCTAGAAAGAAATCCCTTTAGTTAAAGTATGAACTCTTTATCCCCATTTTATGAAATTTAAACTTTAAGAATGAATTTACTACATTTTTCTTACTAGTTTTGAAGTCAAGCGATGCACATATGTTTCCCCATGTGAATTATATTATTACACACTTTGAATTTAAATCACCCATGGTATATTCAATTGACACCATGCTGATATACCAATTCATGAATTAAACTATGAGACCATATTGTCCTCCCAAGTTTATCATATTCCCATATTTAAATTCATAAATTTTCTTATAGTATTTTAAACGATGTTATTGTTATTATAGTATCATTCAATGCTGGAGGGTTATGAACACTTGTTACCTATATGTCTTTACATGTTTCCAATTTCAAGTAACAAGTCATTTAGATCGTGATTTTATTATCATATTCATATTACCATGTTCATGATGAGAACTTATTAGTACAGTACTATATTATTTTAAATGAATAATAATACTAGTGTCATTCAATTTGGAGTAACACTTGGCACCGAGTGAACGCAAGTATGGAGACTCCCCCATTAGTTAGAAATACGTTGTTAGCAGCAGTCCCTAAGTTCAAATCCTATGGCATCATATTAGATTATGATGGGTCCCCTATCAATAGAAGAATGACACCCTCGTCCTTTGAGACATCAGCCTTTTGGATCTACCTCATCAGTCAAGTGTTTGTACCTCTACCAACACCCTTCTAACTAATGTTATAGGTTGGACCCTAACAGCTTAGATTGGGGAATTTTGGTTGTATTTAGCTCCCACAGTCTCAGTATATCATTCAGACCATATCATATTAGGTTTGCATGACAAAGGGTACGTTTTATCAGTATTTAGTTGTTCAATTTTACAAATTATCTCTATTCATGTTTACTTTGTCTTTTATTCTTTTTACATGTTTATGCATCCATGTTTAGTGTCTGTATGTATTTAAGTTTTCCATATCTCATGTACCAGTACATTTAAAGTACTGATCATATGCTTTCTTTTGTGCTATGTTGCATATAACATAGGTTCGAACGCTAAGTTCCCTGATCGCCCTAAGTCAACCCAATTCCTTGCAGCAGTGGTGGTGAGTTTTCATCCATTGAGGACAAGAAATTTTTAGTTACTTTTAATATTTTACTTTATCTGAGACAGCCAAAGTTTGTTGGAGGTTTGTCCCATCAACTCCTTATGTTATAGAGGCTTTCAGATAGAAAAAGTTATTTTTAGTTTTATATTTAGTTCAGACATTTTGGGTGATGTTTTTGTATTCCATTTTCTTAGTATTTCTATCAGTTTAACTTTTGCATGTGATACTTTATCATTACTTTACACAATGCTTATAGCAGGTACCAGATCATGGTTTAGCTTGGGGTTACTTGTGGCCTTAAGCACTGAGTTATGACTAGGGGGTGGCCTCGAGTCATGAAAAAACTTTGTATCAAATCCTAAGGTTTTAAAATGTACTTGGGTGTTTGAAATATTCATTGAGTAGAGTCTTGTGCATTGATGAGAAGCGCGCCACACTTATGCGCAAGAGGCTACAGGACATTTTGGGAAAGTTTCCCTTGTTCAGTGTTTGTGTCATGCAAAAGAGCGTAAGATCTATTGAATTTACTTTTATAGATCATCCTTCATCTGTTTAAAGAAAATGCATCCCTGAAGATATGAAGAATTAAAAAATGGGGATCAGCCTGCTCCATCATCTATACAAGAAGATTCCCAATACAAACTTGTTTCCCAAGCTAAAATCAGGGCTGCTTTTACAACTTTGGTCCATTCTTTAGCTTCTTAAAATAACACCAGGTTTTTTCCCCAGCTAGTTAAGTTATGAATACAGCTACAAAAGGATTAGAGACTTTTTTCAAATAAATCCACAAGTGTTTTCTGGATACAAGTTTGAGAAGGATCCGTATGAGTTTCTTGAATATGTCCAAAAAGTGATCGACCTTATGGGTATCACTTTGAATGAGATTGATGACTCTGCTACATATCACTTACACGGAGTAGCTCATACTTTGTTTAAGTATTGGAAGGAGGATAGAGGTTTTGAGACAAGACCTATAGAATAAAAGAAGTTTCCCACTAGTTTCTTACTCCAATTCTTTCCACTTGAGTTGAAGGAGGCTAAGGTGCAGGAGTTAATAAATTTTAAGTAGGGTATTATGAGTATGAAATAATATTTTCTCCAATTCACTCAATTGGTGAGGTATGCTCCGACTATGTTGGCCAATTCTAGGTCTAGGATGAGTAATTTTATGTTAGGAGTTTTTGAGTAAGTGGTTGAGAAGTGCAAAATAGCTATATTGATAAAGTAGATGGATCTCTCTAGGTTGATGGTCCATTGAGGAAGAAAAGCTCAAAGAAAAGGAAAGAGAGAATAAGAAGCCCAAAATAGGTAGTTTTAACTTTACTTAGTAGAGGTTTGATGGTGGAAATCCTTCTCAGTTTTGCCAAAAAATTTTATCTTCGGCCCCATCTTCATCAAGTGTACCAGCGGCAAAGTTCATAAAAGACAATAGGGATAGGGCCCCAGGCTCTAAGTCATAGGGTAGTATAAATAATGGTCACACCAATCCACTTTTCATGAATTACTGTAAGAATCAGTAGAGTGAGTGTAGAGCAGGTAGTGATGTGTGCTTTGGTTGTGGCATGTCAGGCCATATGAAAAGGGTAGATATGATTAATAGTAGGGCAAGACTAATTCTTTAGAAGTGCCAATAGGTCGTCCTACTCAGCAGGGTGCTACCACCAGTGGTTATCATCAGAATCAACTTTATGCTCTTCAGACTTGACATGATCAGGAAAGTTCTCTTGATGTGATTACAGGTACGTTACAAGTCTTCCATCTTTATGTGGATGCATTGTTAGACCTCAGAGCTTCACTTTCCTTTGTGACTATATAGTTGTAGACTTTGGTGCCAGTCTCTGCATATTAGTAGAGTATTTCTCTATGTCAACCCAGTGGGTAGTTCTATTGTAGCAAGATATGTATACAAAAATTGCATGGTCATAGTGTCTCAAAGAGTTACTTTGGTTGATCTTGTGGAGTTAGATATAACCAATTTTGATGTCATTCTCACTATGGATTAGCTCCACTCGTGTTACGCTTTTATTGATTATAGAAATAGGATTCTCTAATTCCAGTTTCCTAATGAACCTTTTATTGAATGAACGGGTAGTTCTTTGATGCCTAAGGGTCAGCTTATCTCATATCTTAAGGGTAGAAAGATGATATCCAAGGGATTTATATACCATTTTATCCAAGTTAAAACTCAAATTTTGAAACTCTGAGTCTTGAATCAGCTCCAGTAGTGAATGATTTTCCTAAAGTGTTCCCTGAAGATCTTCCCGGTGTCCCTCCCAAAAGGGAAATTTACTTCATAATATATGTCATCCCAAATACCCAGGGTATTTTAATTCCACCTTATAAAATGGCTCCAGGTGAGCTTAAAGAATTGAAAGAAAATTTGGATTAATTTTTAGATAAGGGTTTCATCAGGCTTATATTTCTCTATGGGGTGCTCCAGTTCTCTTTATGCGCAAAAAAGATAATTCCATCAGAATATGCATTGACTACAATCTGTTGAACAAAGTCACAACCAAGAATAAGTATCCACTCCCAAGAATTGATGACTTATTCGACCAACTTTAGGGAGTAAACTATTTCTCTAAGCTTGACCTTAGATTCGACTATTATCAGAATTGAGTCAGACAATGTGACATCCCAAAGACAGTCTTCAAAAATTGGTATGGTCACTTTGAATTCTTAGTTATGTCTTTTGGACTAAAGAATACTCCTACAACTTTGATGGACTTGATGAATAGGGTGTTCAAGAAGTACTTGGATATGTTTGTCATAGTCTTAATAGATGACATCCTTGTCTATTCTCATAGAAAAGGTGTTATACCCCATAATATTCTTTGCTCGATTTAGCACTTGGTTGCATGCATAAAGGGTCCAAGGGTTGAAAATTTACTTAGTGTTGGGGACTTAGTCAAATTCAAGACCCCTAAACTTTATGGATTTTTAGATTGGCCGTGTTGGGGACTTAGTCAAATTCAAGATCCCTAAACTTTATGGATTTTTAGATTGGCCTTCCCATCCCCAAAATTTTTGGTTTTAAGTTGATTCATATTTATAGGTTAAAAGTATTTCACGAGGGAGTTTTGGATTTTTTGAATGAGTTTTAGGGCATGTTTGGATCACAGAAATAATCATTCTCCATGATAAGCCGACATTGCAGTACTAGTCCCGACTTGATGTTGTCTGCGACGGTAAAGAATTTCTTCAATCGTGATAAGGCTACATCGCGGTGATATTGTTTTATCCAGTTTTTTATTTAAATAATCAAGGGGAAATTGTATATTTTTTCCCCTCAACCCAAATCATCTATAACATGACTTGGGGAATCCATAGGGGCATTATTTTCCCCTTCTTCTCAAAATCACTCTATAAAAACCCTCCTCCTTCCCTAAGAGCCAATTAAAATACTTTTCCCCAAGAAATCCAGAATCCAAGTTCTCTAAGTTCAAGAATCTTAAAGAAAGAATCAAGAACAGGGTTTCTTCCACAAACAAATAAGCTTAAGTTATGTGGGATGTTCATCCATGTGTCCCTTTTCACCCATGGAGCCCAAAAACTTTCATTTAAACTGAAGAATGGATTTTTGTCTTATTATGGAGGAGTTTTGTATGTTCAAGATGGATTGCATTCATGTTTTCGATAGTTGTTTGACTCTATTGATGTCCAAGAATGATTTCATGAAAAGTTAGCTTATCTCATGATATAAGCTTCAATCTCTCATGTTATATTCAAGTAAAATTCATGTTGTATTTTGAACTTATAATCTTAGTCACATAACCATGATGTTTTCCCATGTTTAAGACATTCCCATATTCAAGTTCATAATTCTCACATATTTGATAAAATGTTTATGTTTTGGGATCTTTGAACCATGATTACATACTATAGTATTTCAAGTTTGATATTGTCTTTTCTTTGTAATCATTTAGTACTTACGGGTTATAAAATCCTAATACCAATGTGTTTTACATGATTTCCATTTTTCAAGTAATGAGTCAGTCAGACCATGGTTTAATTATCATATTCAGAACACCAGGATCATGTTGAGCATTATTAGTTTATATGTTTATAATTACCTTAGAATCTATATGTACTGTTATTTTTAGAATACCATGTCCTGAGCTTATCATTTATCAGTTATCGATGCATGCACCAGTTAATATTTCAATGTCTTTCAGTTGGGAGTAGGATTTATCACTGAGTGGGAAACGTGGATTCAGCGTATCCTACTTCCTTGGAAATTACGTGCCACCGTAGGTTTAGAGGCCTCGCCAGAGAGTATATCCCTTTGCCCAATATAGGCTTAGTTTAGTGAGCACTCCAATTCAGATTTTATTCTGATGGAAAGGATAGAACAACCCCCATCAACGTGGGTCAGATGTTGGACTCCATGATAGATCACATGATTTATGTTGGTTACATGATAGTTCCCCTAGTTTCAGTCAGTATTTCAGCATACTTCAGTTTAGGTTTGCTTGACTAAGTGTACAAATTTATAGTTAATCAGTCATACAGATTTTAGTCTTTTAGTTTACAGATTATTTTAGAAATATATTTATGCTTGGTATTGCATTCTTAGATATTATTTGTTCATGCATCCATGCTCAATTATCTCATGCATTTCAGCCATTCCTCATCTCTTATACCAGTACATTAAAAGTACTAACGACATACTTTTCTTTGTTCTATGTTGTCTTATAACATAAGTTCAAATACACAGTTTCCCAACCGTTCTTAGATATCGCGGCATTACTCAGCAACAGTAGTGTTGAGTCCTCATCCATCCAGGACATGGTTTTTTTATCTCGATTATTTTAGTATTTCCTTATGTTCAATCAACTAAAGTTAGTTGAGGGTCTATCTCATAAATTCCTCATGATGTTTAGAGTCTTCCAGACATATCAATTAGACAGTCAGTAAGTTCTTTCAGTATTATTAGTTGTTCGGATGTATAGTTTTAATTCTAGTATTCTATCAGATAATTTAGACTTATTTTGATACGTATTTCAGTATTCAGATTTGCAGTATTTCATCAGCTTATTTCTCACACATATATTATATTATTGTTTTACTTATTGCTCATAGAAAGTACTATTTCATGGGTTAACTTGAGGTCACTTGTGACTAAAAAGACCGTGGTCGCAACTAGTGGTAGCATTGGGTCATGATAAAGCTTGGTATTAGAGCCTAAAGTTTTAAAATTTCCTAGGGTGTCTTAAATCAATGTTAAGTAGAGTCTTGTGTGTAGGTGTGAAGCACACCACACTTATAGACAAGAGGATGGAAGATGTTTTAGGAAAGTTTCCCTTTTTTTCAGTGTTCATATCGTACAAAAGAGCATGATCTCTATTTAATTCCTCTTTCTAATTTATCCTTCATTCTATTTGCAAATAATGCCTCCCAAAAGAAATAATAGAAGAAGGAACGATGATCAGCTTGCACCATCACCTGTTCAGGAAGATCCCCTTTATGAGCATATCTCTTACACAAAATTCAAGGTCGCTTTCACGACCCTAGCCTTTTATGTAGCTACTCATAACAATCAATATACTATTGCCCCATCAAATCTAGTAGAAATACAACTGCAGTTAAAATTCAGGATTTCACTTAGATGAATCCTCTCTATTTTTTGGATCTAAGTCTAAGGAGGATCCATCGAAATTTTTTGATATGGTAGAGAAGGTGACTGATATCATGGGTGTCACTTCGATTGAAAGTGTAGAGTAGGCTGTATATCAGTTGCAAGGTGTATCTCATACTTGCTTTAAGTAGAGGAAAGAGGATCAAAGTTTGATATAGGGCCTGTAAAGTAGAAGGAGTTTACCATAGCTCTCTTAGATAGGTTCTTCCCGCTAGAGTTGAGGGAAGCAAAGGTTAAGGGGTTCATAAATTTAAAACAGGGTAGTATAAGTGTAAAGGAGTACTCGCTCAAGTTCACTCAGTTAGCGAGGTATGCTCCTACTATGGTGGGACACAACAGGTTTAAAATTAGTAAGTTTGTATCTGGCGTCTCGGATAGTATGGTCAAGGAGTGTAGGATCTCCATATTGATTAAGGAGATAGACCTATCTAGGCTTATGTTTCATGCTCAGTAGATTGAGAAAGAGAAGATTAAGGAGACAGAGAGAGAGAATAAGAGGACCAAAACAAGTAGCTTTAACTTTTCTCAGCCAAGGTCAGAAGGAGGTAATCATTCTTAATTCTGCAAGAAATTTTCATCCCTAGCTCCATCTTTAGATAGTGTGCTAGTGCATATATTTAGGAATGACAGTCAGGATTGAACGCCAGGCTCTAAGTCCCAAGGTAGTGTGAATAGTAGTCATACTAATCTGCTCTGTAGGAAATATGGTAAGAATCATTAGGGTGAATATAAGGATGGTAGTGATGTATGTTTTTAATGTGGAAAGCCAGTCCATTAGGTCCGAGAGTGTCTTTTAGTTGCACCAATGAGAAAGGATTTGCTCTAGAAGGGCTAATCTAATTTTTTATCATATATAATAGGTCGCTCGACTCAGCTGAGTACCATATCCAGTGCCACCAGTAGGTATCACCAAAATGGGTTGTATCGACTCCAGATGTGGCATGATTAGGAAAGTTCTCATGATAAGATTACGGGTACGTTACAAGTATTCCATATTTATGTTTACTCTTTATTTGACCCCGGAGCTTCACTTTCTTTTATGACTCCTTATATAGTTTTCAATTTTAGTGTTAGTCGTAAAGCATTTGCAGAACCTTTCTTAGTGTCTACCCTAGTGGTTAAATATATTATAGCCAGACGGGTATACAAAAATTTCTCGGTCACAGTATCTTAGAAATCCACCTCAGTTGTTCTCGTATTGTTAGAGAAGACCAATTTTGATGTCATTTTCGGCATAGATTAGATCCAGTCATGTTATACCTTAATTGACTATAGGAATAGAGTCGCTCAGTTTTAATTTCCCAATGAACCAGTCATCGAATAGAGGGATAGTACTTCAGTGCTTAGGGGTTAGATTATTTCATATCTTAAATCCAGAAAGATGATATCTAAGGAGTGTGT
Organism: Capsicum annuum; assembly: GCF_002878395.1. Taxonomy (NCBI): domain Eukaryota; kingdom Viridiplantae; phylum Streptophyta; class Magnoliopsida; order Solanales; family Solanaceae; genus Capsicum; species Capsicum annuum. The sequence goes on along the minus strand of NC_061121.1, from coordinate 137,877,082 downwards.
TTACCAGCTTTTGAGTCAAAAAGTCAAATTCTTAGACTCCAAGTCTAGAGTCAGTTTCAGTAGTAAAGGAATTCCCAGATGTGTTCCTCAAAGATATTCCCAGAGTTGCTCCTTAAAGGGAAATAGAATTTTGAATAGATCTCCTTCTAGATACCTAACCTATCTCTATTCAACCCTATAAAATGGCTCCAACTGAGCTTAAATAATTGAAGGAATAGTTGAAAGATATCTTAGATAAGGGTTTCATCAGGACCAGTGTTTCTTCATAGGGTACTCCAATCTTGTTCGTGCGTAAGCACGATGGTTCTCTCAGAATATACATCGACTGTCGTTAGTTGAATAAACTCACACTCAAGAATAAGTATCCACTCCCCATAATTGATGACTTGTTTGACTAATTTCAGGGTGCTAGTTATTTCTCCAAAATACACCCCAGATCTGGTTATTATCATCTTAGATTTAGAGAATATGACATTTAAAAAATAGCTTTCAGGACTCGGTATGATCATTTTGAAATCCTAGTTATGTCTTTCAGACTAAAAAATGCCCCTGCAACTTTCATGGACTTGATGAGTAGGTTGTTCAAGTAGTACTTGGACATGTTCATTATAGTCTTTATTGATGACATCCTTGTCTATTCCTATAGTGATAATGATATGCAGACCATTTGATAATTGTGTTGTAAATCCTTAGAGGTCATCAGTTGTTCACTAAATTCAATAAGTTCTAATTTATGTTAAGATCAGTAGCTTTCCTTGAACATATTATTTCTTATGATTCCATTAGGGTTTACTCTCAAAAGACTGAAGTAGTGAGAAATTGGCCCAGACCTACCTCTCTATCAGATATCAGGAGTTTCTTAGGTTTGGCTGGCTATTATAGGTAGTTTGTTTAAGGATTTTCTTCTACTCCACCCCCCATCTCTCGATTGACTCAGAAAAAATTCAAATTCTAGTGGTTAGATTCTTGTGAGAAGATTTTTTAGGAGTTGAAGATTCAACTAACTTTCGCCCCTAGATTTACTTTGTTAGATAGTTCAAATGTATTTGTAGTTTACTGTGATTCTTCCAAAATTGGTCTTGGTTGTGTTTTTATGCCAAGAGGCAAGGTCATAGCCTACACCTTTAGACAACTTAAACCCCATGAAAAGAATTATCCAACTCATGATCTTGAATTGTCGATTATTATTTTTGCCTAGAAAATTTGATGGCACTATCTTTATGGGGTTCATATCAATTTTTTCACAAATCATAAGATTTTACAACACGTGTTCATGCTGAAAGATCTAAGTTTTCACCAGAGAAAATGGCTTGAGTTGGTAAAGGATTATGATATGAGTGTGTTATATCATCGGGGAAAGGCCAATGTAGTGGCAGATGCCCTTAGTAGATTATCTATGGGTAGTGTTTCTCATGTTGAGAAAGATAAGAAGTAGTTAGTCAATGAGGTTCATCAACTTGCTAGATTAGGTATTTGGTTAGTTGATTTAGCTGAAGGTAGTATATGGGTTCATAATGGCTCAGAATATTCATTAGTTATTGAAGTAAAAGAAAAACAAGATAGGGACTCTAGTTTGGTTAAGATAATGGAGGTAGTTAAAGATCATAAAGTAAAGGTTTTCCCCTAAGGGAGAGATGGTGTGCTTTATTATCAAGGTAGGTTATGTGTTCATGTGTTGGTGGGTTGAGATAGTGAATACTTGTAGAAGCGCATAGTGTGCAGTATTCTATTCACCCAGGAGTCACTAAGATATAGTGGCAGATACCCTTAGTAGATTATCTAAAGGTAGTGTTGCTCATGCTGAGAGAGAGAAGAAAAAATTAGTCAGTAAGGTTCATCAGCTTTATAGATTAGGTGTTCGGTTAATTGATTTAGTTGAAGGTAGTATAAGGGTTCATAATGGATTAAAATATTCATTGGTTGCCAAAGTAAAAGAAAACAAGATAGGGACCCTAGTTTGGTTAAGATGAAGGAGGCAATTAGAGATCAAAAAGTAGCTGTTTTCTCCCAAGGGTGAGATAGTGTGCTTCATTATCAAGGTTGGTTATGTGTTTCGTGTGTTGATGGGTTGAGACAATGAATACTTGTTGAAGCGAATGGTGTGTAGTATTTTATTCGTCCATGAGCCACTCAGTGTACCATGATTTGCGGAAGATCTATTAGTGGAGTGGGATAAACAAGAATGTTGCAGAGTTTGTGGCTAAATGTTCAAATTGTCAGCAAGTTAAAGTTGAGCACCAAGGGCCTAGTGGTACGTTGTAGGTTTTCAGCATTTCCAGTTTGAAGTTGGAAGTGGTGAACATAAATTTTGTGATAGGGTTGTCTCGTACGCGTCGTTGGCATGATTCAGTATGGGTTATTATAGATAGATTGATCAAATCAGTTCATTTCTTGCCATTACATACTTTGTACTCATGTGAGGATTATTCAAGGATTTATCTTAAGGAGTTGGTTAAGTTTTATGGGATTTCATTGTCTATCATTTAAGATAAGGGTACTCAGTTTATTTCTCCCTTTTGAATAGCTCTTCGGAAGGGTCTTGGTACCAAGTTCATCAATATACAACTTTTCATCCTCAGGCCGATAGTCAGTAAGAGAGGACCATTCAGACTTTGGAGGACATGTTGAGGGGATGTGTTATTTATTTTAAAGGTAGTTCAGAGGACCACTTACCATTGATTGAGTTCACCTACAATAATATTTATCAATCTAGTATTCAAATGGCTCAATTTGAGGCTCTCGATGGAAGAAGATATAGATCTCCTATTGGTTGTGTTGAGGCAGGTGAGGCTGCTTTAAAAGGGCCAGACTCAGTGTTTGAGTCAATAGAGAAAGTTTTATTGATTCAGGAGAGGCTAAAAATAGCCCAAAGTCGTCAGAAATCTCATGCAAATATAAGGAGAAGAGATCTTGAGTTTGAAGTTGGTGATTTAATTTATTTGAAAATTTCACCCATGAAGGGAGTGAAGAGGTTTCGTAAGAAAGGAAAGCTCAGTACCCGATATGTTAAACCTTATAAAATCTTGAACAGTTTTGGAAAGTTAGCTTATGAGCTTGATTTGCCTGCATATTTGGCATCAGTGCATCGACTATTTCATGTTTATTTGTTAAAGAAATGTATTAGGGATTCAACTATTGTTATTCCTTTAGAGAGTAGGGATGTACAGGAAAGATTTTCGTACGAAAAAGTCCCAGTTAAGATCCTTGATTGTCAGATTCATATAAAAAGAAATAAAGAGTTCCCTTGATTAAAGTTCTATGACAAAATTAGTCTGTTGAGGTACCTAGTTGGGAAGAAGAAGAATATATACAAGCCAAGTACCCTCATCTTTTCTCCACAAACTCAAATTCAACTTGAAGTAACAATTTTTTTCGTAGATTTGTTCATTTCCATTCTCTGTTTAAGCTATGTAACCATTCTCATGTCATTGCATGCGTTCACAAAACTAGTTTAGTTCATGTATCATGCTTCAAACTAAGTTATGTAATCATGTTCTAAGTCATTCATATTTAGTATAAGATCTCAGTTACCTTATATTCTCAGTCTAACCAGTCTCATTCGAGGATAATATTCCCAAGGGGATGATATTATAATACCCCATAATATTATTATTACGATTCAATTCTTAGTTGTATGCATAAGGGGTCCAAGGCTTGAAAATTTGACCAAGTGTTGGGGACTTAATCATTTTCAAGACCCCTAAACTTTACGGATTTTTAGTTTGTCCTTCTCATCCGCAAAAGTTGGGTTTTAAGTTGATTAATGTTTAGAGAGGTCAAAAGTATGTCTCAGGGGAGTTTCAGATTTTACGATCGAGGTTTGGAGAATGCTTAATTCATGAAAATAGTCAGTCTCTGCGATAAACCCATATCGTGGTACTAGTTCCGACCTGATGTTGTTTTCGATGTGGTAAAGTATTTCTTTGACTGCGATAAGGCCGCGTCATGGTGATGTTGTTGCAGCCAATTTTTATTGAAATAATCAAGGGGAAATTAGGTCTTTTCTCCCTCAACCCAAATCGTCCATAAGACGACTTAGGGCATCTATTGGGGAATTATTTGCCCCTTCTTCTCAAAATCACATTCATGCCCTATTGGGGAATTATTTGCCCCTTCTTCTCAAAATCACATTCAAGAAACCCTACTCCTTCACCGAGAACCAACTCGAATCCTTTTTCCCCAAGTAATAAAGAATCCAAGTTTTCCAAGTTCAAGAATCTTCATGAAATCATCAAGAATAGGGTTTCTTTCACATATCAAGAAGCTTAAGGTTTTTGGGATGTTCATCCATGGGTCCTTTTCACCCATGGAGCCCCAAAACCCTCTTTTAAACTAAAGAATGGATTTTTTTTTCTTATTATGGAGTTTTGTATGTTCAAGACCGATTAAATCATGTGTTTCCTTAGTAGTTTGAATCTATTAATGTCCATGAATGATTTTATGAAAAGTTAGGTTATCTCATGATTTAAGATTCAATCTCTCATGTTATATTCAAGTGAATTTCATATTGTATTTTCAAGTTATGATCTTTGTCACGTAACCTTGTTATTTTCCCAAGTTTAAGACATTCTCATGTTCAAGTTCATGATTGTCACATGTTTGATGAAATGTCTATGTTTTGGAATCTTTGAACCCTGATTACATACTACAGTATTTCAAGTTTGATAATGTGTTTTCTTTATAATCATTAAGTACTGGCAAGTTATGAAAACCCAAAACCTATGTGTTTTACATGATTTCCATTTTTCAAGTAATAAGTCAATAAGACCATGGTTTTAATATCATATTCAGAACACCATTATCATGTTGAGCATTACCAATTTATATGTTTATAATTACCTCAAAATCCATATGCACTGCCATTTTAAAAAATACGAGGACCTAAGCTTATCAGTTATAAGTTATCAGTACATGCACCAGTTAATATTTTAGTGTCTTTCAGCTGGGAGTAAGATTTAGTACTGAGTGTGAAGTGTGGGTTCAGTGCATCCTAATTCTTAAGAAACTACGTGCCACCGTAGGTTTAGAGGCCTCCTAAGAGAGTTTTCCCCCTTGCCCAATATGGGCTTAGTTTAGTGATCACTTAGGCTCAGGTTCTATTCTTATGGCGAGGATAGAATAGTCCTCCTCAACATGGGCCTGACATTGGATTCCATGATAGCTCACATGCTTTATGTCAGTTACATGATAGCTTCCACAGTTTCAGTCGGTATTTCAGTGTACTTCAGTTCAGTTTTGCTTGACCAAGTGTACAAATTGCTCGTTTATTAGTCATACAGATTTCAGTCTTCAAGTTTACAAATTATTTCAGAAACATGTTTATGCTTGGTCTTGCATTCTCAGATATTATATGTTAATGCATTTATGCCCAGACATCTCATGTATTTTAGCCAGTCCTTATTTCATATACCAATAAATTAAAAGTACTAACCACATACTTTTCTTTGCGCTATGTTGTCTTATAACATTGGTTCGGACACATAGTTTCCTGACCATTCTTAGATTGCTCATTGTTACTCAGCAGTAGTAGTGGTGAGTCCTCACCCATCGAGGAAATGATTTTCTTGTCTTAGTTATTTCAGTATCTCCTTATGTTCAGTCAGTCGGAGTTACTTGGGGGTTTATCCCATCAAATCTTTATGATGTTTAAAGGCTTTTAGACATACCAGTTAGACAGTCAGTCAATTCTTTCCATATTATCAGTTTCCCAGATGGATAGTTTGAATTCCAGTGTTCTATTAGATATTTCAAACATATTTTGATATGTATTTCAGTATTCAAATTTACTATATTTCATCAACTTATCTCCTGCACATATATTATATTACTATTTTACTCAGTTCTCACGGAAGGTACTAGTTCATGGGTTAGCTTGTGGTAACTTGTGACCGTAAGCACAATTGTCATGACTAGAGGGTAGCCTCAGGTCGTGACAGAAGGTGATAATCAAGACCATTTTAGGATTGTATTAAAGACCCATAATGATCACCAGTTATTTGCTATGTTCAGTAAGTATGAATGTTGGTTGAGATCTAAAGATTTCCTTGGTCATATCATTTTCGATGATGGAATTCATGTTAATCCTTAAAAGACTAAGGTAGTAAGAACTTGGCCTAGACCGATCTCTCCATTAGATATCAAGAGTTTCTTGGGTTTATCTTATTACTACAAATGTTTTGTTGAAGGGTTTTCTTCAATCGATTCCCCCTTCTCTTGATTAAACCCAAAAGAACTCAAAATTTACTGCTCAAATTCCAGTGAGAAATATTTTCAGGAGATAAAGACTCTACTCACTTCTGCTCCTATCTTGACTTTGCCAGATGGAATAGATGGGTTTGTATTTTATTGTGATACTTCTTGAGTTGGTCTTGGTGGTTGGTTAATACATCAAGGAAAGGTCATAGCCTATGCCTCTAGATATCTTAAACCCTATGAGATGAATTACCTAGCCCATAACCTTGAGTTGGCAATTGTTATCTTTGCCTTAAATATTTGTAACCATTACCGTTATGGGGATTATGTTGATGTGTTTACAAATCATATGAGTATATAATATATGTTCACATATAAAGACCTAAATATCTGTCAGAGAAGGTAGTTGGAATTATTGAAGGACTATGATATGAGTGTGATATGCCACCCAGGTTTTGCTAATGTAGTGGTTGATGCCCTTAAAAGACTGTCTATGGGAAGTATTGCACATGTTGAGGATGATAAGAAGGAGTTATTCCTCAAGGTTCATTGTGTTTCCAGGTTTGGTGTTCGGTTGGTTGATTCAGCTAAAGGTTGTATATGGGTTTAGAATGGTTTGAAATCTTCATTGGTTGCTGAAGTGAAAGAAAAGCAAGACAGGGATCCTATTTTGGTCAAGTTGAAGGAGCAAGTTTGGTATCAAAAGGTTGAGGTTTTCTCCCAAGAGGGAAATGGTGTTCTTTGTTGTCAAGGCAAGTTATGTGTTCTATGTGTTGATGGTTTGAGACAATGGATATTAGCTGAATTGCATGGTGCATGATATTCTATTCACCCAGTAGCCACTACAATGTATCATGATTTACGAGAAATCTATTGGTGGAGTGGTATGAAGAATGATATTATGGAGTTTGTGGCTAAGTGTTTGAATTATCAGCAGGTTTAGGTTGAGCACTAAAGGCCTAATGGTACACTTTAGGAGTTCTGTATCCCCACTTGGAAGTGCGAGCTGATGAACATCTATTTTGTGACAGGGTTGCCTAGTACGCATCGTCAGCATGATTAAATTTGTGTCATTATAGATAGAATAACCTAGTTATCCCATTTCTTGACACTTCACACTTCGTATTTAGTTGAGGATTATGCTAGCCTCTATCTAAGGGAGTTGGTAAAGTTTCATGGGGTTCCATTAACCATCATTTCAGATAGAGGTACTCACAGTACTAGAAATTAGCCCTATGGCAACGGTTCAAAAGCCATTGTGATAGATAAAGAAACCGTTGCAATAGATGCACCACAACGGTAAGGCGGGTGTTACATATGTAAGCGATGCAATAGGTCTATTGCAATGGTTATGATGACCATTGCAATATATAGACCTATTGCAATGATTTTTCTAACCTCCTATTGTGACGCTTTGTATCGTCTATAGTAATGGTTAAAAACCGTTGCAATAAACTATAATGCAATGTTAGGAAAGAGTTGCCATAACCCTATTGCAACAATTTTTAGACATCTACTACAACATTTATTGGTGTTTTGCAATGAATTTTAACTACCTATTGCAATACTTTTTGACACCTATTACGACCGTTTTTTGGTCTTTTCCAATATTTTTTTACAAACTATTGCAACCACTATAATTAGCTATTGCAACGATTGTTTCCACCTATTCCAATTACTTCAAATTCCATTAACAGTTCAAATACCAATTGAATTATATATATACAAACATCACAACAAAATCTTTCATTAATATAATCCAAATTAACAAACTAGTAATCTAAACCCACAAGCAAAATGTTACAGTCAAATTATCATTAGTTTTCACACACAGTATCAAATTCGAGTGGCGATAAATTTCATGAAATTTAAAATCAAAAAGATCAACATTAATTGAAGCATCACTTCTTTCTTCATCTCCTTCATTTTGGACAATCATGTCTTTCAAGTAAGGTCAATTTCTTCATCACTTCTTTCTTCATCTCCTTCATTTTGGACACCTATAAAAAAGTATAAATAATCTTAATTAGCACTTAAATGACAACATATTTAAAGAGGGTAAGTTGGGTTACTGTGTATAATACCATAACGAGTAAGGAACAACAACAACAACAACAAACCCAGTGTATTCCCACTTAGTGGGGTCTAGGGGGGGTAAGATGTACGCAGTCCATACCTCTACCTCTGATGAAGTAGAAAGGCTGTTTTCGAAAGACCCCCGGCTCAAGGCACAAGATATCACACAAACACATAGTAAAGCACAGAAGCAGATGACATAACATAAATACGGCACCCATAAGGAATATAAAACAGAGGAAAGCAGAGGAAAGCACACAGATTCGTAATAAGCATGGAACACTGAATACGGAATCATAACGGGAATAAAAAATAAAAAATAAAAAAAAACCCCACCAAGTAATTCCCTACACTAGCGACCCAATCTGGCCCTACTCTTCTGCCGTAATTCGCGTCTTCCAGACCTTCCTATCTAGGGTCATGTCCTCGGTGAGCTGTAACTGTTCCATGTCCCGCCTAATCACCTCACCCCAGTACTTCTTCGGCCTACCCCTACCCCGCCTAAAACCATCCAACGCTAGCCTCTCACACCTACGGACCGGGGCATCCATGCCCCTCCTCTTCACGTGTCCGAACCATCTCAATCGTGCTTCCCGCATCTTACACTCCACTGAAGTCACACCAACCTTCTCCCGGATAGTCTCATTCCGAACTCTATCCCCTCGAGTCAGTCCACACATCCAGCGCAACATCCGCATTTCTGCCACCTTCATTTTTTGGATGTGGGAGTTCTTAACTGGCCAACACTCCGCTCCATACAGCAAGGCCGGACGGACTACCACCCTATAGAATTTGCCTTTAAGCTTGGGCGACACCTTCTTATCACACAGCACCCCCGACGCGAGTTTCCACTTCATCCATCCCGTCCCAATACGGTGCGAGACATCCTCGTCAATCTCACCGTTACTCTGGATCACGAACCCGAGATACTTGAACTTATCCCTCTTACATACCTCCTGTGCTTCCAGCTTCACTACTACCTCGTTCTCCCGCCTCACGTCATTAAACTTACATTCCACATACTCTGTCTTGCTTCTGCTCACCCTGAACCCTTTAGACTCAAGAGTTTGCCTCCACATCTCTAATTTGTCATTTACACCCCCTCGAGTCTCATCTATCAGAACTACATCGTCTGCAAAGAGCATACACCACGGCACCTCCCCTTGAATACGCCGCGTCAACACATCCATTACTAACGCAAACAAAAAGGGACTAAGAGTAGATCCCTGATGCAATCCTGTCCGGACAGTGAAATGCTCTGAGTCTCCTCCCGCCGTCCTCACCTGGGTTTTCGCTCCCTCATACATATCCTTAATTACTCTGATATATGCCTGCGGTACTCCCCTCACCTCCAAGCATCTCCAAAGCACCTCCCTGGGGACTTTGTCGTAAGCCTTTTCCAGGTCGATAAACACCATGTGCAGATCCTTCTTCCTTTCCCTATACTGCTCCGCCAACCTCCGTACCAGGTGGATTTCCTCCGTCGTCGAGCGGCCGGGCATAAATCCGAACTGGTTTTCCGAGATAGACACTATCCGTCTCAGCCTCACCTCGACCACTCTCTCCCAGATCTTCATAGAGTGACTCAATAACTTAATCCCCCTATAGTTATTACAACTCTGAATGTCCCCCTTATTCTTATAGAGAGGGATCATGGTACTCCACCTCCACACCTCGGGCATCTTTGCCGTCCTGAAAATTTCGTTAAACAATCCAGTCAACCACCTTACACCAGCCTCTCCAACGAACTTCCAAAACTCCACCGGTATCTCATCCGGCCCCGTCGCCCTACCCCTACGCATCCTGCGGACTGCCTGTCTAACCTCTTCTACCTTAAAACGTCTACAATAGCTAAAATCCCCACACTCCTCTGAGTGCTCCAGTTCCCCTAACACAATAGCTCTGTCCCCCTCGTCATTCAAGAGCCTATGAAAGTACGACTGCCATCTCTTCTTTATGTGGCCGTCCTCCACCAACACTCTACTATCCTCCCCCTTAATGCACCTCACCTGATCGAGGTCACGACCCTTCCTCTCCCTAGCCTTAGCGAGTCTAAACAACTTTTTCTCCCCTCCTTTCCCCTGTAACCCTGCATACAAGCTCTCAAAAGCGGCCGTCTTAGCTGCCGTGACCGCTGACTTCGCCTCCTTCCTCGCTAGCTTGTACTCTTTCCTGTTTACCCGCTTCTCTTCTTCGTCCTTACTTTCCACCAACTTAGCATACGTCTCTTTCTTGGTCTCCACTTTCTTCTCCACCTCTTCATTCCACCACCAATCCCCCCGATGGTGACCGGCCCGGCCCCTAGAAACACCCAACACCTCCCTTGCATTCTCCCTGATGCACCTTGCCGCCCTGTCCCACATACTATCTACGTCCCCCCTACACTCCCACACCCCCTTGCCCGCCAACCTCTCCCCTATCTCCCACGCATTCACTGGCGTCAAGCCGCCCCACTTAATTCTCGGTCTACACTCCTTACTCCTCCTCTTTCTATTCTTCTTTATACCCAAATCCATAATCAAAAGCCTATGTTGGGTCGAGAGATTCTCACTCGGGATGACTTTACAGTCCTTACACAACGCCCTATCCCCTTTCCTAAGCAACAAAAAGTCAATCTGGGTCCTGGCTATCGCGCTCCGAAAAGTGATCAGGTGCTCGTCCTTCTTCGGGAAGCCCGAGTTCACCACCACCAGCCCAAAGGCCCTCGCAAACTCCAATAGGGTCGCCCCCTCTTCATTTCTCTCTCCAAAACCAAAACCACCATGCACATCCCCAAAGTCTCCCGGTAGCGCCCCGATGTGCCCGTTGAAATCCCCTGCTACAACAATCTTCTCCGAACTGGGCACGCCTCTCACCACCTCCTCCAAAGCCTCCCAGAACCGCATCTTCTCCTCCCCCTCCGCTCCCACTTGCGGCGCATAAGCACTACACACGTTCAGGGTAAACCCCCGAATGACCAACTTAATAGTCATCAACCTATCGTTGATCCTCTTCACCTCCACTACCTGACCTCTAAGCTCTTCATCTACTAACGAGTAAGGAAGCAAAAGAAAAAAGGAAATAAACATAGATCTTCACTCCACAAAAACTTCAAAAAGGCATAATTTATTAAAATACAATACCATAAAGATCCTGTATTAAGGAGCAACATACTCTCTTATTATTATTCATTCAGCTCCCAGTGCAGATAACCATTATCTAAGATAATTTGTTTTCAAACTCAAGCTATAAATGAACAAAGTTTCTAAGGTACCTTATAGCAGAAAAGGGACTTTCTTTTGATGAAAAATGACAAAGTTTTCCTAGACATGCAGCATATGAAAAAGCTGCTCACCTTTACCAAAGTTAAGCTAAAGCGCAATAAAAACAAAAAGTTGGTGGGGGGCGAGGAAGTATAGGGTACGCAACCAATATACCTTTGAATTTGCAAATGATGTTGGATCCACAAAGTATTCTAACTTGTGAATCAACAGAAGTAACCATGACTTTACTCGAGTCATTTGGGAAGTACTGCGTGATGAAATTCAATTAGTTCTCAAGTTCATAAAATAAGTAGACGAAACCATTTTTGTGAAAAGTAAGGGAAATAAAGAAAAATGGTTACATGAAATCCAGTTACTGTCTTGTTAGTAAGCTTCTTCTTTCCTTGAAAGCTTACCGGGAGGCCCATCTGCAAGCGATTACCTAAAACACAGAAATGATAGTCCATTAATATGAATTGTCTGTTAGAGTAAAATTAAACAAGATAAATACTTTATAATATAGTAGAGTAAAAAGGACAAGTGATGGAAACATAGTTGCATAAATAGCTCACTGAAATATAAAAAGGTCTTAGGTATTTTTCGATGAGATAAGTGTCTTGGGCTCTTTGAAAATATCTACAGGTGCGTGAAGAATCCTCCAAAAATTGTGTATTTTTTAAGGATCCAACACGAGTGCAGCTATATTTTTGGAGAGTCTGAGAAACTTAGTTGATGAGAGGAAAGAGTCTATGTTGGGAATCGACTTCTAAGCCTAGCTAAAGTATGTGAGGAAGCACTATTCACTTGAAGTTAAGTATCTCTTGCTATACCCACTAACGTTATTAAGTATTCCCAAAGACGAGGTGATTTATTTTTATGTTAAAACTTTATGTCAGCTAGAGGAACCTGGTTATATTTTCGAAGACAACTCAAAATAGATGGAGAATAGAACTCCCTTCCTTCAATTTTTCCTTCTCACAGAGCAATATTGCGCTCGAGACCATTACAGTGGTTATATTTCATGGACGGCTTATTTTCCCACCTTGTCAGTAGACATGCATTTAACTTTCTTTTGATACTTCTAAAGTATGCCAGAATTCTTGATGAGCGTAATATGGAAATCATAACTTGCAATGTGCAGTTCTAAGTTTAGAAAAGTCTACTGCATTCACAACCTACTCTAGCAATTTTGTTAGGGGACAAAATCAATTCCCAAAATTATTCCACTCTTGGAGCTAATATTGAAAGCATTTATCTGAAAACAGTGAGAAAAAGAATAAACCGAGGATAAAGAATCAAGAAATGACAAGCTTCTGTACCTACAACATCATAAAAATGGCAATTACCATTCTTGTATCCGACAACACCACCTGCACCAATCACAAGTGAGAAACTTAAATAAGTTCAAAAATCAAGTTACCATCTTTAAAAGTTTTAAAAAATGAATAAAGGAAATCATACCTTTCCATCAGGACAATAACAAACAACAATCACTATTTTCTTTAGATTAGTCCAATCAATCACTCGACAACCATGATCCTACCATAGACGTACTTTACAATCTATCTAGCTACTAATGAAATAATTATCCATGGGATTGAATTCTACACAAGTGACTGAATCCAAGTATGACATTGGCAGATATATGAGATGAGCATCTAGTTTAAAGTTTAGAAAAGAAGTTCAGCAAGAAGATTGAAATTGCAAAAATAGGCTTACCATAATTATTATGTGAAAAAACACTAAGGCACTGATCATGTACAACTTGCCATAGACGAGCTTTTTTATCAACAAAAGATGATAGAAGGTACTGTATCAAATGACGTTGGTACATGAATTACAGTTTATTCATGTTGGATGATGTTTTACGAAGCCATAAATATACTCCCTCCTTTCACTTTTACTTCTCCACAATGGACTTTACACTCTCCTTAAGAAGTAATAAATGAACTATATACTTTACCGCCCATGACTATTAGTGTTTCAAAAAATCTTTTGGAAATGATTTAGGGAATGAGTAGTTAATGATAAAGATAATGGGGAAATGAGATTACTTTTCTCTTGATAGGCTAGTATAGTGGACAAGTACAACTGAATGGAGGAGTTTTTACTATATAGTAGCCAATGTGATATTATTATACTGACCCCATTTTTGGACCATGAGAGGGCTAAGACTTCACCCATATGCCCACGAAACTCGTGGACTAGTTTCTCCATCATCCAGAATAACTTTGGCGGGAGGACAACACAAGTTGATTCTGATGATTTACTCATAATTTTCATCCCGTTGATCTTCTGTATGTTGTCACTGAGAAAAGCTTATTTGGATAAATGATTTAGCGATTAGTATAAATAAGAGGGATCAATATCCTGAACATTGAAGTTTTGAGATAACGCGTCCTCATGATTTGATATGCTTCTTCGTTGTTCGCAAATAATATATTTGCATAATTTTCCATGATTTCCCTGGAATGAAAAATGTGGAAAATAATAAGGATAAATAACACTATCATAGTAAAAGAAACAAATCGATTTCACTATATACAAGTCTAAACAACAATAAATTTTGGTTTTCTAACTTAAGTTTTCATGACAATTTCAATGGACTGCTAGCCACTGGTAGACTTTAGCCTTATCAATATAGTCTTGTTCAAGATCTAGCATGGATCTGCATGTGCTTCTCATTACACATTAAGTATCCAAACTTTGACGAGTGAGTTCACATATTTATCGAAGCTTCACCTTTTCTTTCTACTTTGGCTTTATTATTGAGGGTCTATTAGAAATAGCCTCTCTACCTTTGCAAGGTAGGGATGAGGCTGCATACAAGCCATCCTCATCATACCCCACTTGTGAGATTACACTGGTTATGATGTTGTTCTACTTTTGCTTTATCAGAGTGGAGTTTTTTTCTCTTTTGGAATGATTGGGTGGGGAGATTTTCAGCTTTATTATGCGGAAGCAAGATAGAAAATAAGGTTTTACCAGTAATCATCATAATATCTTTCAATGCAGGACACATCTGATGCTGTGATGGAAACTAATGCTCCATTCTTGCGGGATTTCTCGCAGACTTTTGAAATTGTTCGGATTGTATCAGGAAGTTCAAATAAGTATCCTTCCACAACCAATATATTTATTTTAGTAACTGCGTCCGCCATACATGGGTCATAGTTTAGCCGTGACAATGTACCCTGGTGGCGTAACAGGAACAGAGAAAAATAGTTTAGAGACTGAAGCTGCAGAGGGGACACTTACTAAAACAAGATATGGAAAGCAAAACAAAGCATTGATGTAATTTGAACCAGTGAGCAAGGTTTTTCCTTTCTGGAAAGAGGACAGTCATGTTTTTTACTATTTAAATAAATTTTTTAGGTATGTGATTAAAAAGAGATGTTGTTTATTTCTATAAGGCATACTCTATCCTATTTATAGGAGGCTCATAACACTTTATCTTGGAAAAGGAAAAGGTAACTACAACAGTGAGTTGTATTAAGAGAACAATTGCATAAAATTCTTTGCTGAGCCACAATTACCCACTATTTATCCCACTAAGGAGAAATCATGAGAAGAGGGAAAACTTTGTGTCAGAACTTTGCGTAGAGATGTTTTCACACTTTATGGGTGTCCTTATTGATAATTAGTAGCTTGTGAGAGTCATTAATCATATATAAGGACCAAGCTATGACATGTAAGTTTCCAAAAAGGAAACTTCAAGGCAAATGAAAAAGATACGTGTACACACCAAAAGAAGTGAAGACAAGACAAGAAAAAAAGAGGTAGGCATACTTGTCCATATTGATTTCCACGAAGAAGATA